>NC_081408.1:764210172-764510172 GCF_030272615.1 Cryptomeria japonica
CTAATAAAGGTGGCCCTGCTCCACCCAATTCGTCATCTAAACCTTTAGAAGAACCGTCTGTTAGAGTTAAATTGGACTTTCTCAGCAAGGCCATCAAGAATGCAGTGGCTAGTTTCCCAAAGGTTCAACCTGTTGATCCCCCTAACTTTGAAAATAATACCGACTTCAGCCCCTTTAATGTAGAACACCCCCCCCCCACTCGGCGGTTTCTGCAGTCATCTCCCAGATGGATGGAATAGAAGACTTTGGCTTTCATGTGGTCTTAAGGAAAAATAAGAGGTCTAAAAAGAAGAATGCCCAACAACTAGCCCTGGAAAAAATTAGGGCCAAAGGACACCAGAATTCTCATTCTGCCAAATCAGGCTTTGAGGTAAAGGGGTCTAGAACCCCTTTAGAGACTTTGGTAATGACCAACCCTGGCAAGGACTCTCATGTCAAGTCAATAGTTAAGACCTTTGAAGTAATTGATCATGGGGGTGATGTTAATAGGAGTAGGGCTGCAACCCCCCTGCCCTCTGTGATCCTCAATATGTTCTTACAACTAATCAATCCCAAGCTTGGGATAATCCATCTGACCCGACATTAGTGCATAATGATTCGTTGGACCCTCCAAGGCATGAGGGTTGCTCCCCTCATTCTATCCTCATCACTTCGCCGACCTTTATTCCTGTGAAAGCAAATTCCTTGATTGATGATGATAATGTCCTTTATGAGATTATCTCGACTGCTCCAACGATTGACAATACTAGAACCCTTTGCTCTTCTGAGACGAGAATGTCTAAGGGTGATTCCATAGAAGATGCCTCCTCAGTGGACATTCATGAGTCTGAGATGGAAATTGAATTGAGATCCAACTTGTCGACCATTAATGGTGAGGAATTAAAGGATACAAACAACCCAAATGAGGAAATATTTGAGGGAGAAGAACACACCAGAAGGAAAAGAGGGAGGCCGTTAGGCTCTAAAAACAAACTCTCTCCCATGCATAAAAAATCTAACTGAAAGGCGAGTATCCCTAAATGCTTTAACAACTTCAAGGTTGACAAGAATGATAAATAACTAATTGTTCTCCATGAAATATCTATCCTGGAATATCCGGGGGCTAGAATCCTCTGACAGGAAATATATGGTGAGAAGATTGCTTAATAATCATAAGGATTTGGACTTTGTCCCACTTCAGGAGGTTAAAGCAATTAAATTTACATTGGAGGTCAATCTAAACTTTATGTGGAAGGAATCCCTCCAATTTTTCACTAAACACGAGAAAGGCAAAGGAGGGGTTGTCATTCGTATTAACCCTAATTGGCAAAACTCTATCCTTTGCTCTGGAGTCTCTCCTTGCAATAGAGTTATTTGGGTAACTTTCCAACATGGAGACTCTTCTTTCAGGCTATGCACCATCTACGCCCCCAATGACTACAAAGATCTGAGCTCTGGAAGTGGATTGCTTCTCTTCTGATATTCCATGGATTCTAGGGGGAGATTTCAATATGGTCGAGCACAAGGATGACTAATCAATGGATTCTAGGGGGAGATTTCAATATGGTCGAGCACAAGGATGACTAATCAAGTAGTGCTACTATTGAGTGGAAAGGAGGGGAAAAGCCTCACTGAGATAGAATAAAAATCATGAAGAGGCTATTTGACCCATTGGAAGGATTAAAACATGTTCATAAGGGCATTTGGTTTATTTGGTGCAATTTCCAGAAAGATGGTAACCAAATCTACTCCAAACTGGATAGATTATACACCAATAAAGATTTCTTCTCCTTTATCCTAGATCACCAAGATTGCCCGGTGGTGGTCAAACCCTCCTCCCTCTCTGACCATAGCCCCATCTTTGCTGAGATTGTCACTAGGAGCATGAACAAACCCTATAGTAAGACTGGTGGTAAGTTCATTCTTAACAACAGTCTCCTAAAAGACCAGGACGGTCTTGCTGCTATCCATATAGTAAGGATGTTTAATAAGTGGAATCCCTCTATTGGCTCCTATATCAATAAATGGGATACCTCAGTTAAAAGTTGGCAGAAGACCCTTGACACCATTGGAAAAAAGAAAGCCAAAGTTACTAGGCAGGATGAGCTTGTTCTATCCTCTAATATGCACAATGTGGAACAAGTCCTTCGAAATGACCCTAGCAACTCTCATCTTACCCACCTAGTGGCAGTGGCTAGAGATGAACTTAAAATGACAACATCATAAAGCATTAGGTGCCCGAACTAGAGTCGGGATGCTCTGGCTCTCTCGAGGAGACAAAGGTTCTAAGTTGTTTTTCAACCTTCCGAAACAAAAACAATTTAAGGAAAGGATTGACAAGCTGTGGGTGGACGGTAAGGAAATATCTGCCGACGAGGAAATCATGAATGAGTTCCTCGACCTCTATAAGCTGCTATTCTCCTCCGAGGACTCTTCTGCATCCAGAATTGCTAGGGTCAAATGTGGGGCTCTTATCCCTAAGCTTGTATCTCCCGATGAGGTTAATTCTCTTAGTAAACCCTTCTCATCTAAGGAAATTATTAAAGCCATTAATTCCCTTCACAATGACAAAACCCCAGGGTTGGATGGGCTTACCATTCAATTCTATAAGGCTAATATCGCATGGGTTGTTGATGATCTTCTTGAGGTCTATAACAAAGCCATCAGGACAGGGTCTCTGGAAATTAACATCAATAGAGGTCTGATCAAGATTATTCCCAAAGAAGGGGACAAGGCTCTAATCAAGAATTGGCACTCTATTACTCTACTCAATCTCTCTTATAAGATTCTTGCTAAGATGCTTGCCTTAAGGCTCAAAAAGATCTTATCTAAATTTATCTGCTCCACCCAAATTGGTTTCATCAAGGGGAGATACATTTTGGAAATTCTTATTACAAGTTGGGAGGCCATGGAATGGGCTAGAGTTTTGGATCAAAAGGTGGCCATGTTCTTGTTGGACTTTGAAAAGGCCTATGACAAGATTGAATGGGGTTTTATCTCCACTATGCTCCAAGCCTTTGGGTTTCCTGAGATCTTCTGCCAGTTTGTTAAGGTCCTTCTTAGGAATGCTCATGCCTAGGTAGAAGTAAATGGTTTGATTTCGCAGCCCTTCGAGCTCAGTATATCTATTAGTCAGGGGTGCCCTCTAGCCCTTGCTCTCTTTGTGATAGCTTCCGATGCTCTGTTTTATCTGCTTAGGGATAACTCTCTCTCCCCTAAGATTAAGGGAATCTCCCTCCCATATGACTTAGAGATGATCAACATCCAATTTGTAGATGATACTGCTCTATTTTTTGAATTATCAAAGGAAAACTTGAATGCTCTATCATACAAGCTCTCTCTATTCTATGACACCTCAGGGGCTAAGATCTCACAATCTAAATCTACCCTACTCGGATGGATTGAGAAACCTCTAGATTGGCTCTCTACCTATGGGTATCAGTGGGGAGGTCCAAACACAATTGTCAGATATCTGGGGATCCCTTTTGTTATCTCTCTCTGCCTTAAGGATATGTGGTCATGGATTAAGGGGAAGTTTGAATCAAAACTTACCAAATGGAATAAGCACTATCTATCACTGGCAGGAAGAATGCAACTGTGCCAAAAGATCCTTTCCTCCTACAGTATTTACTATGCGTCTGTATGGATGTTTAATAACTATAAGATCAATGAGATACAAAAAACCATATGGGATTTTTGTGGTCAGATGGAAGAGGTCACATGAAAACTCATTCCGTCAAGTGGGAATGGTGTTGTATGGATAAATCTATTGGAGGTCTGGGTCTTAAGGATCTGAAAATCCAAGGGACTACGTTGGTTGCCAAGTGGATCTTTCATGCACTCGAAGGTAATGAACCGTGGGAAGTTCTCATACACAATAATATTAGGTTGGGGGTTCCTGAGGAAGCTAAATCTTGGAAGTTCCTCCCCATCAGTGATCTGCTAGCTGGATCCTTTCCAGTCTCTACCGCAAGCTCTGCTATTTTTAAAACCATCTGGAAAGCATGGGAAGCCATTAGGTCTAGTGTTGGCAATGGTTGGATCAGCCGAGATAATCAAGTCTTTGGGGAAAGGTCAATCTGGTGGAACTTAACCCATAACGGTAAGCCTCTTGCCCTTACTCAAGGGTGCTCGACCCAAAAATGGGCCAGCAAAGGTATTTTTTGTCTTAAAGATATCATAGCTAACGACAATCTGATCCCATGTGACGAGCTCTCTAGTAAATTTAATCTGCCTTTATCTAATAAGAGAACTTATAACTTTCTGTCATGCCCCACCTGAGTTTAGGGCTTTGTAAGTACGGATCTCAGCACTAAATAAAATAAACAGCTGAGGGTTAGGGCCGACTCAGAGGCAAGAAACAATAATAATACTAATAATAAAAAATACCTGAAGGTTTAGGGCCGACCTAGTGTTTAAGGGCAAACAATAAAGATTATCACTAAATTATGGGCGACTCCTTTTATGAAAAATATAAAATTAAATAAAATGCACACCCTATGCTTGGCTGACCTCCTTCCTTGAATAGACGCCTTCGATAAAGAATTATAAATAAATCAAATCAGAACATTATTTCTCATCGTAGGCCTACCTACAGATGTTTGGCGCCTTATTTTGTTGTTTTCAGAATATGAAAATAAAATATAAATGTATTTAATAAAGTTGGGCCGACCTATTTGATAGGTGCACCCCTTGGATGAAGAGGCATTTTTGCATAGTATAAATAGAGGTTATTTTGGGGAAAGACAGGCAAGAAGTTAGGGAATATATTTTCTATTTAAGAAGACTCGGAGCAGAAAGAGAGCATATTATTGTGCATAAATTAAAGAATCAATTGCAGATATGATAGTTAATTTGATCAAGAGTGAACTGGATCGGGTCCGAGTGCATACAAAGAGCAGATTAATAGCAGCAATCAGGCCATAAGATCACGTCAGAGTTTGCATATTTATTATATGTAGTGGGCAAAATATAAGGCGATTCAGAAAGGTGACATTACAAGTGGTCTCAGAGCTTTGATCCTGCAGCCTGCAGGGTAAAGCTAAAATAATGCATTCTAGTTAACAAATAAAGCCATTTAGTCATAAATGTGTTGTTAATGATATGGACAGTGACATACTAGAAAAGAATATGACAGTCTCTGTGGTAGAAGGAAAACGATGGAAATATGAGAACACAGTGCCAAGGAACAACCGTGATAAAAGTTTAATAGATAACAGTCTATTTAAAGCCATGGGGAATGTGTAAATAACAAAGTGATAAAAGTCTTTTGTCTTGTGCACAGAGACAGTAGGCCAAATGATGAATTGATTATCCTAAGAGATGGCTCTGGTCTTGGTTGGACGTTCCGGCCTCGTGTGGGCTAAGTGATTAATTGATTACCCTGAGAGATGGATCTGGTCCTAGTTGGACGGTCCTGCCTCTTGTGGGCCAAATGATGAATTGATGACCCCAAGAGATGGATCTTGTCTTGGTTGGACGTTCAATCTGGTGGAACTTAACCCATAACGGTAAGCCTCTTGCCCTTACTCAAGGGTGCTCGACCCAAAAATGGGCCAGCAAAGGTATTTTTTGTCTTAAAGATATCATAGCTAACGACAATCTGATCCCATGTGACGAGCTCTCTAGTAAATTTAATCTGCCTTTATCTAATAAGAGAACTTATAACATCTTGTGCAATGCTTTTTCTCTCCTTCAACCTCCCAAAACTTGTATTGTTGATGATAACCACTTTCTCTCCTTTGTTTGGTCTGATGGAAGCCCGATTGGGAACCTAAAACCTCTCTCTATTTATAAAACCCTCTCCTCTGACTTCAGCATCCTTAACCATCTCGATTGTGTTTGGTACTCTAACCTCTCGCATGCTCAATGGAGCAATATTCTTAAGGCTTTCTGGGGTTCTCCACTGGCTCTGAGGAAAAAGACCTTCAAATGGATTTTACTTCTTGATAAGCTCCATGTCAGATCCGACTATACAAAAGAGGACCTATGCTCTATTTGTAAAGTCAAGGATTCCAGTAGACAATTTTTTTTTTACTGCATTATTGCTAAGGAAATTTGGCTTATCTTCAGATTTACTCTTCCATTGCATAGTTGTATTCTTGATGTTATTACAGGGTGCATTAAAGGCCTTAAGAAAGATGCTAATATGTTTTGGAATTTACTTTCTGGTGATATCCTTTGGTATTTATGGAAAGCTAGGAATTTAGAAAAAATTCAAGGGTAAGAAAGGGCCCTTACCGAGTCTTTTCGAAGTCTCACCCTCCACTCTATCTGCTCGTAGGTTACCATGGTTTTTAGACTAAACAAAGAGAAGTTCCGAAGATTCCTAGCAGATGGGCACGTTACAGTATTCATCTTTGAGCTATCTCATGGTTACACATGGGGAAGAACCAATGCTGAGAGAACTTCATTTGTGAACGCCCTCGATGCTCTCATGGAAGAAATCGGGGGCAATGGCCACCAAGTGCGACATCAGATGATCCAATCTTCCAGGATGCTAGATGATCGCATACTAGTTTGGATGGAAGGAACTGCAGGATGGATCACCTGGATTTAGTCCAGGCATTCACCATGTGCAGTCTTTTTGTAATTAGGCATCCCTAGTTTTGTAACTAGACAACCGTTGTAATTAGTCAGACATATATTTTGTGCAGAGAACTTGGTTGGACGTAGCATGTACAAGAAGCTCTTATTTTACATAGTTATGATTTACTGATAAATCTGTAACTCCCAATTTTGTACCCCAGTTTATTCGCTATTATCAATACAAAAAAAATAAGATATGAAAATAAAAGTAAATTAGAAAGAAAAATATTTTCAGTAATTAGTTCTCCAAGTTGCATGATTAGTAATATCTAGTTCTAAAAATAAAACTATATTTTAATTATTAATGCATGATGAAGAACTCAGAAATAATTTCTAATTAATTAATTTAAAAAAAAACTAAATTACAAATTTGTTAAAGATTTAGTTTTTAAGAAAATAATTAATTATTAGGCCCTCGCATGTTGTCTATATTTTACATAAGTTTACTCAAACGTTGTATTTTTGCATGTCTTGATCATTCATTTAAATTTATTAACTAATATTTTAATTAATTTCTTGAATTAATCTCTTTATTTATTTTAATTAGTCCTCTAACTTTAGTATTTATAAGATATTATATCTTAAATAGCTTTTATATATTTTATAATTTAATTATCAAATAATTTTATTTTTAATTACTCAACTAATTAATTTATTTACTCTCTTTTAAATAATTATATTATAATTTATTTCTAGCTTGATTGTAATATTAAATACTTGTATATTTAATAATTTATCCTTATTATTATTTTCTTTTTATTTTATCAATTTATACTAGACTCCCTAGTTTAATTCACTAATTGCTTATCTAATTGGGTACTTTGCACAGGGTTCCAATACTTAGGTTGCTACTAGTGAACTAGAAAAACCCCTCCTCGGACATATGTCCGCCTTCGACGGTCACCCTGCAACTTATACTTGACAAAAATTTGTCAGATTGCATTACATAAAAATCTAGCAAAATATTAATATCATTAAATATCATAATATTATTCATCATCATTAAATAACGACATCATATCAACAAAACATCATTATTAAGTATTATTAATCATAATAGTAAAATAGCATTAAAACATCATCATAAAATAACTAACCATCATCATTGTCACTAAACCACACAATATCATCCGTCGTTATTAAAAGTTAATCAAATGACCGTATGCGAAAAAGGTCAGCAATATAGGTATCTGACATAATAAATAAATCTAATTGAGGTCTAATTTGAGTTGTGACAGGGTTTCGAATAATTATGAACAATAATCATTTTTTTTTGCATTCTCTGTAATTATTTTGGCATTATAAACAAAGAGAACCATTTAACAACCCACCCATAAAATAAAATGATAAATAAAGAAGGGCTTTCGAATAATTATGAAACCCTAAATCACATACACAAAAATCATCAATAGACAAAGCATAATGAACTTACAAAAGAGCTAAACCATCTTTGGACATCCAATATTGCAGGGATGCAATGCTAGGTGTTACCAGGAATGGACGCAAAGGAAAAATGGCGTTTTTGCAGAGCATGACAGAGAAATGACGTGTTTCTAGAGCATGACAAAGGAATGTTGGAGAAGAAGCATCGCGAACAATGGAAATGCCCAAAAAATCTTCATTTCACTAAGTTTTTAGGGCAACGTAGATGGTAGTAAACTGACCCACGTGGGGCCCTCCCTCAAACCCACCATGACAGTTAAGGGTGGGCAAACTTGTTTTTTATCACCCGTTTTAAATTTTAAAATATGGAAAAGTGATTTTTAAAAATGTTAGAATAAATATAATTAGGTTAAATATTTATTTTAAATAGATGACAAATAAATTAGTTATTAGGTATTTTATAAACATATATTGGCATTTTAGTGTGCGGGTATTGGCGCAAAAGAGGTCAAGTATCAGTCATCACTTCGAAATGACCACTTTTTGACCTTTCGATGCATAACGACCCATAGAGATCAGATCATTACTATCCAAAAGCCAGATCAATAACTTTAAGCAGTTAAGTTGCATACGAAGACAACCAAAAAAATAAATTAAAATCCGATGTACTGTTTAGGATCTGTAGGTGCACGAAATTAGTTATGACAGCTATTGGTGCTCTTCCCCTACTCATGAAATATGGGTTAATGAGATTACCTAAAAAAAAATATAAAATTGAATCCTACATCACATAGTTTGACTCATTATAAAAACAAGACCCACTTTAAAAAAACATTAATTAAATATTTTTGTGTGATCTAGAGGTGACAAAGGGGTCGTATGTCTAGACCGCTTAGTTAAATTTGTTGCTTAAGTTTCCACTATATAAGTGGTTCCATGTAAATTTTTAAATTAATACAAGGGATGGTTGAGAATCCTCTCCTGTAATGGTGGTGTTCCTATAATTTAAGGATTGAAATTTTAGCTTTGGATAAACAAAGGAGATGAGATCATGTTTCTTAAAAAATGTGACACACGACTACATACATTCTCTCCCCTATTTATTTAACAAATGATAATAAATACTTTACAATTTCAAATCCACTCAATGAAAAAACACATACATTTAAATAATAACTAAATAAAATTAAAAATTAATCAAACAACTTACGTATATTTACACTAAGAATTCTTTTATATCGAGTCTTTAATAATTTCTAATATAATATTTCCAATTCCTATAAGCTCGCACAAAATAACAAATTCTTTTTAAAATAAAAAAAAAATAATGAAAAACTTCAATTCTTACCCTGAATTGGAAAGATCAATTAATCGGAAACTCGGAACTCATTGTCCGCAATCGATGGCATCAATTTCATTTATATCGATGGCATCAATCGAATATTTGACTCCGAACAAAATTATCGTCAAATCTATGACGCATTAAAAGTCTAATCTGCTGTAAATAGTCTGACACGTCAGAAACAGGCTCTGGACGGTCAAATTCTAGACCGTACATGAAAACTTATGTCCAATTAAAAAATTGTATTTAAAGAAATAAACTACGACTATCGTTTTCGTACTGCAAAAACGCCTTTTAATACAATGACCTTTTCAATAAAAAATATTATAAATAAGCACACCTTCCTGCGTGGACTGCATTCGTGCACGGTGCAACCCTAGCTGTTGCTAACGCCCACGCTAATCATCCAATCGGACGGCCCAAAATGGCTCACGCGTTTTCCCATTCGGCGTGCGATTGCTAGAGACGAGAGCCTCGGCCCTAGGCTTTCCAGTACCTGATTTACCGGGAACTGCCGGCGGCATGCTGGAACTTTCCCGACCGCCGGGAATGCAGGACTGAAACTGAATATAATACCTCAAAAGCATGAGAGCCTACAGAAATCGAACTCGGAATCTCATTTTTATCGTGTTTCTTTTGTTTTGCTGTTAGATCTGCTGGATCTGGCGGGGATTCATTCATTTGCCTCCAAATTTGTAGTCGTTTGCGCTAAAAGAGAAGCGCCGCTAAAGTTAGTGCAGATTATATTTCGAACAGGCGAGTCAGAAGTTATTTGAAAGTGTACGTCTGTCTGCAGAAGTTGAGCGGCCAGCACATTGCAGGTTCGATCTCTGCTTTGCTCAAATTTTACGGTCCACTAGTTCGAAGTGAAATGTCGGTGGTGCTTAGTAGGTTACAGGTACTTTTGTTTACTACTTGTTAACTTAGATTCAGGTTATTTTCCCCTACTGTTCTTCTTTACTTTCCATCGCCTTTTTATAAGTGCGAAAATGAATCGTCACAATGATAACATCATGTGCCGTAATGGCAGGGCAGCGAATAAGATTCCTCAATTTGTTGTTTAACAGGTGGCATGTGTTTGTCTGCTCTCGCCGACGGACTTTAAAAGTTGTTTTAAATTGCTTTAGTTTTTCCCGGATCTCAGCGCTCCGGTACGCGAGAGAAATTCGCTGCCGTTTACTCTAGCGCTGAGAGCGTCAATTGACGGGAGAATAAGGCGTTTTGGCTCGGTTTGGCTGGTTCGCGATGGCTGGCGAAATCTCGGAGGCCATCAAGCAGATGAATGCATTTGTCGAGAAAGGTAGGTGGTTTCTGTTAAGATACAATATCAGATTTGGGGTTTTTGTGTCTAAATTCGGACTCTTTGTTGATGACTGTCCGTTCGTGCAGCATTTACATTATGTTGATGGAATCTGATGGTTAAATTTAATTATTGCCAGCTCCATTACTGAAATTTATGTTACCGTTCATTTTCTCAACATCTACGCTATTTTGGTAGAATCTGTTGATGGAATCTGTTGGTTAAATTTAATTATTGCCAGCTCCATTACTGAAATTTATGTTACCGTTCATTTTCTCAACATCTACGCTATTTTGGTAGAATCTGTTTGTTAACTGTAATTATATTGAGCGCCTTTGCTCTAATTTGTGTACCGTACATTTTCGAAGAGTCCGGGTTATATTAACCAAATCTTCTTCTTAAATTCAATTATTTTGAGCGTCATTATTGAATTTTATGCTTTTGCGCATTTTCGGTTTATTTCAATTGTTCTTAGTGCCATCTGAAATGTATATTTGATGGGCATCTCCGCAGCATCATTTTTATTTCGATGTAAAGTGTTAGTTAATTATTAATGAAAATCATTTTGAGCTCCATAGTTGAAATTTATATTACCGTACATTTCCACAGCACCTGCATTATTTGGATGTAATGCGTTGGTTAATTTTAATTATTCTGAATTTCTGAGCGCCATAGCTTAAATTTCTATTCTGAAGGTCTTATTGTTTTGCTTGGTTGCATATTACTGGTTGGACCTTGACTTTGCATGGATGTGGCAACAGTTGACGAGCCTTTGAAGAAAAGCTTTCAGGTAATTAAATACTGCTGTTACAATTTGAATCATTCACAAATAAACTCCTACTAGTAAGAGATCAATGTGAAGTTTCAGGTAAAAGGCTTTTAGCTGGTTGATATGTTTCAAGGACTGTTTGTAGTGCTGATCTATTCGAGATACACATTTATATAAAGATCTATGAGGGGATTGTTGATTAGATTTCTTGTTTCCAGTTGAACAAGTAGTTGCTTGAATTGTGAAAGCCAGCTGGCCTTTAGGAGAGCAGAATCAATTCCAGTGTTGATCAAGTAGGCATAAGTTGAGCTCAATGTGGAGAACTTGGTGTGAATGCCTTATTGTGCATTTTGTGGTTTATACTCAATATTTAAGGAAATACTTACTTTACTTAGGCTTTGATGTTCAGATCACTGGCTGGCAGGTGCCACCATTCATAAATTAGTAGAACAAGACACTATAATTACATTAGGATTCATGAATGCTGTCATTCTTGTTTGGAATACACAAGGTCTACTTTAGGGTCTTGCTATCATGCGTATAATCCGTTTTTACTTTTTTGTGCTGCATATGAAAATGATCATTTGCACAACTTTCTGTCATGCCCCACCTGAGTTTAGGGCTTTGTAAGTACGGATCTCAGCACTAAATAAAATAAACAGCTGAGGGTTAGGGCCGACTCAGAGGCAAGAAACAATAATAATACTAATAATAAAAAATACCTGAAGGTTTAGGGCCGACCTAGTGTTTAAGGGCAAACAATAAAGATTATCACTAAATTATGGGCGACTCCTTTTATGAAAAATATAAAATTAAATAAAATGCACACCCTATGCTTGGCTGACCTCCTTCCTTGAATAGACGCCTTCGATAAAGAATTATAAATAAATCAAATCAGAACATTATTTCTCATCGTAGGCCTACCTACAGATGTTTGGCGCCTTATTTTGTTGTTTTCAGAATATGAAAATAAAATATAAATGTATTTAATAAAGTTGGGCCGACCTATTTGATAGGTGCACCCCTTGGATGAAGAGGCATTTTTGCATAGTATAAATAGAGGTTATTTTGGGGAAAGACAGGCAAGAAGTTAGGGAATATATTTTCTATTTAAGAAGACTCGGAGCAGAAAGAGAGCATATTATTGTGCATAAATTAAAGAATCAATTGCAGATCTGATAGTTAATTTGATCAAGAGTGAACTGGATCGGGTCCGAGTGCATACAAAGAGCAGATTAATAGCAGCAATCAGGCCATAAGATCACGTCAGAGTTTGCATATTTATTATATGCAGTGGGCAAAATATAAGGCGATTCAGAAAGGTGACATTACAAGTGGTCTCAGAGCTTTGATCCTGCAGCCTGCAGGGTAAAGCTAAAATAATGCATTCTAGTTAACAAATAAAGCCATTTAGTCATAAATGTGTTGTTAATGATATGGACAGTGACATACTAGAAAAGAATATGACAGTCTCTGTGGTAGAAGGAAAACGATGGAAATATGAGAACACAGTGCCAAGGAACAACCGTGATAAAAGTTTAATAGATAACAGTCTATTTAAAGCCATGGGGAATGTGTAAATAACAAAGTGATAAAAGTCTTTTGTCTTGTGCACAGAGACAGTAGGCCAAATGATGAATTGATTATCCTAAGAGATGGCTCTGGTCTTGGTTGGACGTTCCGGCCTCGTGTGGGCTAAGTGATTAATTGATTACCCTGAGAGATGGATCTGGTCCTAGTTGGACGGTCCTGCCTCTTGTGGGCCAAATGATGAATTGATGACCCCAAGAGATGGATCTTGTCTTGGTTGGACGTTCCTGCCTCTTTTGGGCTAAGTGATGAATTGATTACCCTAAGAGATGGATTTGGTCTTGGTTGGACATTCCTGCCTTTTGTGGGCTAAGTGATGAATTGATTACCCCAAGGGATGGATCTGGTCCTGGTTGGATGTTCTTGCCTCTTGTGGGCTAATTGATGAATTGATTACCCCAAGGGATGGATCTGGTCCTGGTTGGATGTTCTTGCGTCTTGTGGGCTAAGTGATGAATTGATTACCGCAAAGGATGGATTTGGTCTTGTTTGGATGTTTCAGCCGCTTGTGGGATGTGATGTAAATAGCCATGACTTGGATGTTGCGTTCTCTCGGGCTTAGTTGGGTTTGGGTAGTTTATCAACGTCCTTTTGAGTTTCCTATTGAACTAAGCAATGATTGGTTGTAGGTTAATTAGCTAGTCATAATGTTTATTGTAATTTGTCTATTCACTGTGTCTCCATGTATTCATGTGTATGCTCTTATGTGTACACTCCATGTTTATTTCATGCCTGATGTGTTTCCAATATGTGTATTCCGTGAATCTCTATGTTTATTGCTTTGGGTTGATCTAGAATATGAGAATAACAAGAGTGAACCAAAAAGAAGTATGGATTTTTTTAGGAGAGAACATTGCATTTAAGGTCATAAATGTGTGTCATCATGCTTCTAAACTTCTTCTCAATATCTGGGAAGTTCACCCTTGCTTTGTCTCGAAGAGATTTTTATAGGACCAACCAAAATAGTTCTTACAATCATAATGGATGAGAAAAAAATTGTCTTAAATTTACAAACATTGGTTGTGATATCTCACATTTGAGCTCAGGACGAAGACATATGCCTTGAAATAGTATTGAAGTTACACAGCAGAAGTTAATCATATCCCATGGAGGATCTAAAGATTACAAATCTCCAAGGGTTAGTTAGGGACCCTCACATTGAAAAGATTTGGATAAAATTGACATTGCTTGAGTAGAAGCAATTTTGGGAAGTGCAGACTATCATGCCCCACCTGAGGTTAGGGTTTTATAAGTACAAATCTTAGCACTAAATAAAATAAAATTGAGGGTCAGGGTTGACTCAGAGACAAGAAATTATAATAATAATAAAATAAACACCTGAAAGGTTTAGGGCCTACCTAGGGTTTAAGGGCAAACAACAAAGATTATCACTAAATAATTATGGGCCGACTCAATTTATGAAATATACAATGAAATGAAATGCACACCCTATGCTTCGCCGTCCCCCTTCCTTGAATAGTCAACTTACATAAAGAATTATAAATAAATCAAGTCAGAACATTATTTCTCTTTGTAGGCCAACCTGCAGATGTTTGGCACCTTGTTTTTTGTTGTTTTCACATTTAATACAGTTGGGCCAACCTATTTGGAGAGGCGCACCCCTTGGATGAAGAGTTGTTTTTGCAAAGTATAAATAGAGGTTATTTTGGGTAAAAACAGGCAAGAAGTCAGGGAATATAATTCCTATTTAAGTAGACTCAGAGCAGAAAGAGAGCAGATTGTATTTCAGATTCTTGTGCATACATTAAAGAATCAATTGCAGATCTGATAGTTAAATTGATCAAGAGCGAACTGGATCAGTTCCTAGTGCATACAAAGAGGAGATTAATAGCAGAAATCAGGCCATAAGATCATATCAGAGTTTGCTATGTATTACAGGCAGTGGGCAAAATATAAGGTGATCCAGAAAGGGGACATTATACTTTCTCATGATAATTCAAAATATATCTAGTATTATATTTATATAATTTCAGCAACTAAGTTAGTTTCAATTACTTCTTGTTGCATTCATTGCACTCTCAGATTTGTGGTTGTCTCATGTGGAAACGGTGATCTTTATGTCTAAGTGACTATTCATAATTAACTCTTTGTTGCTGTAGTGTTGAAATTATTAGCCAAGATCTGTTAGAATGCTCACTACTGATCACTACTGAAATAGATTCTTATAGTTTCTTCAGGGGCTTCTTGTTTGTGATGGGGGATTATTATTTTGTTGAGCAATTATTGGGTATGACTGCTGCATTTTGATTCATAGACTATGACAGATGTGTGCAGCAAACTATGTTTGGTTTTACATCTGTTTAACTACATACTGTGGATAGGCCTGAGCTGTGATAGTACTTGAAACTCAAAGGTTGGTTGCTTTGTGTAGTTCATTTGTGCCAGTGAAAATGAGTAAGCTTATCTGATGTTTTGTCTTTTTAAAGACTGGCATTCTTAAAGGTTTTGATCAACTATGTTTTTATAGAAATTGAAGTGTGAAGCTTGTAGCTTGTATATTGATTTTAGATTCCTAAGTACTAGAAGAGTACTTGATTGTAAGAACAATGGTTTCTCCTAAAAAAAAGTCTTTTTGTTGCTTCTCATGTGAGTGTTTAATGCCAACAATGCATCTTTTCTCTTCTGACCAAATAATGCAAATATTATGGCAGGTAAAATTCTGGCAGACATAGGATCATTGCTGCAGGTTGAGAAGCCACATGTAGGGGCCATAACCTTTAATAAAGCTGTACACTACTAAGTGATGGGCATGAGTGAACATTAGTAATTGAACATTGCAAACAGTATGTGGCACAGTCTCACATGCTTCTTGATGTCACAACCTAATTAATAATAAGGAAACATAGGTGGCTGACCTCAATTCCAAAGAATAGTGTAGAGGGACATGGTATCACCTATGTATTTTTATGGTTGGGAAAGTGAAGTATCCAAAGGAGACCCCTAATGACTAAAACAATTAGAATAGGTGAGGAGGTACATAATTTGCTATCTTGATATCACCTCACAAAAGTTGACTTCTATTATTCCCCAGTGATAAGTAGGTAAGCATATTGGTTAGTAGGATGAAAGCAAAAGAAGTCACCTTGTTGAATAAGTGGACAAGCAATAATATATCAACTTCATAATGAATATGACATCTTAAAATAAGTCCCTGTCTTCTATATTTTGTAAGAGAGTAAAGGCAACAAATCCTCTCACTTAGGGGAAATATGCATCCATATTTAATTTGTAATGAATGAAAACACTTGTAGTTGATCAAGAGAAATTTTGAGGTTAAGATTCTACGGATGTTTAATGTAGACAAGATGGATAACAATTCCTCCAACAATTTGTGGTGAATGCTTGGCACGGAAAGGCATCTTATGACGAAGAGGTTGGAGTAGGGAAATTCAAGTGACCATAATATATTATTAGCATATGTTCTCCCTTATAGCTTTATTAATCGACCCCTTTATCATAGGATATTAGGGGCCTTTAAAGAGGTTGAATGGAGGGATATGGTCCATGGAAAATCCATCATATTAGAGAATCATAGTAGTCATGATGTTTTAACATGTTGTTCTTGGGGAGTTAAGGAGACAACCTAGTATGGATATCTCTCTTAGCTTTAGGTAGAATTATCCTATGTCATTGGAGATGCAAAGCGAGCACAAGAATACTTTTAAGAAGAGGCTAGGAAGCAAACTTAGCTTGGACAATGTTTGAGAGAATAATATGTTTGTAATATGTTTGAGTGAAGGTGTCTTTTGTTGTCTTGAAATAAGTAGTGCTGTATAGGTGTATCTATGGATAGCTTTTGTGGACTTTTAATTGACTTGGATCGCATCCCATGCTCCTTGCTTGATAACCCGTTGAACTTGCCATTCTTGCCAACATATAAACAATGTAGGAGCTCATGTAAGAGGATTGGGACTGCTTCAAATTCTTCAGTTGTTTGTCCAGGTTGTTACTAATCATCTTTGTCCAATCCACCATCTTTTTGGCATCCATCACTTCCTCAATGAAGTAAAACATTCATGGCTCGAAGATGAATGCCTTTAGACATCCCATAATTTGACTCATCATCAACACAAGATCACCGTACTCTTGCTTGAAGTCCAAGCTGGTGAGCTGCTTGGGCATTTTGGATTGGTGAGGCTTTGGCTTTTGCATCCACTTTTTGTTGATGATTCCAATGCATCCCTCTATTCCAGAGCCATAGAGCATGGTCGCCCTCTTCTTAGTCTTGAACATCATGGACTGGAACGTGGGGATTCCAAAAGCCTCACTAATTGCCTTAGTGGTGAGATATGTCAAGAGTTTGCCATCAAGTGCCACAATTGCTCTTCTTTCAGTGTTGTAGTGTTTTGCACACTCAATGATCAGCTTCCTGCATTGGATGGCAGGAGGGAAATTGATAGCCGCCACAATTCCATTTCTAACTATCCTCTTGGTGACAACTGATAGAGGATGTCCATCGTGACCAAATATTCTTCTCTTGAATTCTTTCAACTTTAATGTTCCTAAGTTGGTGTCATTGACCTCCCTCCACTTTGAAATGATCTTTGACTCAAGGAGGAATCCCTTTTGTTCATTTTTGATTTGCGTCTACTTGGAAGTGTTTGCCACCTTGCTTGTCTCTGCCATTTAATTTCCTTGGAAGATTAGAACGTTTGGATGAAGAAAAACCACGCCTTAGCTATTTTTCACGCCTTGCTTCTTGCTTGAATTCTCCCAAATACGTTGTGAAGAATGAAACCTCATGTCTTGTTTGAATAGGAAATTCGCCCACCAAGTTGCCAAGTTGGCACTTAGATAAATTTAGCAACTGCATTAATTCTTTCCCAATTACATCTCATATTTCCATTGTAAGAGGGAGATGACTTGTCATTTGGGTGGACCCCGCTCGTCATACTTGACTTCAAAAATAGGAACTTCCATCATGTCTTGGGTTATTATGCCCCATTAGTGAGGAATATTCCATTTTGCATGCTTCAAACTTGCCTTCCACACGTTTTTTGCTATCCTAGGTGCATTCTAGATAGGAAGGAGGGTTTTTCAATGTTTGGTGCCAATTCTATGTGGTAGGAGATTCCTCTAGCTTGGGCGCATATGAGATGGCAGGGAGGATTTCTTCAAACACAACCAATTTTATCATTTCCCCCCTTCATGAGATTAAGCGCATTCCAAAGGTGAAGTAGGAATTTCCATACTCTGTAAAATTCTATCATTTCTATGCCCTGAGAGTGCTTGGGCGCATTTGGGGGGAGTTGAAGGACTTTTCCATGCTTTTGCCAAATTTGTTCATTTCCATGATTTTATGCAAACCTGGGCACATTCTAGAGGTGAAGGATGAAATTCTCCACGCACTGCCATTTTTTCATCGTTTCCAAATTTGTATGCATGTTAGGGTGCATTTTGGGCTTGGAGGAGGACCTCACACAAGGAATAATCCTTCCTGCCTACGAATTTGTGCCCACCAAGTCATCTTGGGCACACCTAAGGCTCGAAGAAGAATTTTTGCACAAAGGGAGAATTCCTCCTTGCCGTGGGATTTGCACTCAAGGAGGGAGTCTAGGCACACTTTGGGTGAGTTGAAGGATTTTTGCACAAATGGAATAATCCTTCTCTGCTAGGATTTGGAACCAAGGAGGTTGATTGGGTGCACTGGGAAGCCTAAAAGAGGATTTAGGCACACTTTGTGTGTGTTGAAGGATTTTTGCACAAATGGAATAATCCTTCTCTGCTTGGGATTTGGACCCAAGGAGGTTGATTGGGTGCACTGGGAGCCTAAAGGAGGAGTTTCGGAATGAAGGCTAATTCCTCTTCTTGGGAATTGCACTCAAGAATAGATTTCTTTATGCTTAGTCCTTCTGAGGATGATTTCCAGACAATCAAAAAATTGATCACATGATTGCTCATTGCTTTTCCGGATTTAGAATTAGATGCTCTAGTTCTTTCTATAGTTAGTGCTCACTTGTTGCCAAGGATAAACTTTCAAAAAATAGACTTAATAAAAATAGTAAGTTCTTCCAAACATGAAATTAGGCCAATCAGGGCCACAATGAAACTTACTAAAAAAATAGTAAATCTCTTGAAAACAGTCAAATTTCAGTGGTAGCTTTCTTGAAAGATTTCCTTTTCAACACTTAGCTCAAATTTCACTATGCCCTAGATTGTTGGCTTCTTTTCTAAGTCTAGAGGATAAAAACCCTAAAATAGACAATACTTGCTTCCAGACTTGGCCAAAATTCACCAAAATGCTTGGGGACCTGAGGAGATCGAGGAAATTGCAGCCAAACTATCCAAAAAACTCACAACCTAAAGACCAAGGGGACAAAAATGTAGGGGGTCCCTGATTGGAATGGGGTGATGTGTGATTAGGTCACAATACGGTGAAATCCATGACCAACTCTTGTCACTTCCACTTAGCACTCAAAACCCCATCGAAGGACATAAAGATATATTTGTGCTTCTAAGATGAGAATGATTTCAATGTTTAAGCAAAACAAGTGATCAAATAGATGAAGGGATGCAAAGGGTTAAGGGAGGAAGAAGTTACTTCCAGTAGGGCTCAAAATCCTTGACCACCTTGTGGTCACTGCCAATAACACCCCAAATTCACGACCACTTTGTGGTCACTGCCAGTGGCACCCCAAAACCTTGACCTGCTCTAAGACACTGCCAGTGACCCTTAAAAGGTTCGATCACCTTGCTGATTTCTAGTA
Source organism: Cryptomeria japonica (assembly GCF_030272615.1). Taxonomy (NCBI): domain Eukaryota; kingdom Viridiplantae; phylum Streptophyta; class Pinopsida; order Cupressales; family Cupressaceae; genus Cryptomeria; species Cryptomeria japonica. The sequence goes on from NC_081408.1 coordinate 764,229,852, forward strand.
GCACCTCAAAACCACAACCTACTTGATGACCACTTCTACTTGCTGATGAAATTGGCGACCATGCATGTATCACTTCTAGTTTGGCTCCAAAAGCCTGGCCTTGCCTCATCTTCACTTTCAATAGGAGCCCAAAAGCTCGACCAAGCATGTAGCACTTCCAGTAGGAGGTCAAAAGCCTGGCCACCTTGGAAATATTTCCAAAGACCCCTCAAATCCACGCCCAAGAGCAGAATGGTGAAAAGATCAGACCTTGAAACAATTCAAATCAGAAAAATATCAGTGAATTGGACTTGAAACATAAAATCAGACTAAAACATTACAAAATCAGACCTTGAAATGTGAAAAATTTGTTTGATACCGTCTTTGTTCATTTTGTAGATGAGAGAATGAAGAAAGATTTCAAGATCAACATAACGATGATAACAAATGCAAAAGGACATAATTAGCACAAAGATACATTAGTGCATTCCATCTATAACATGAGACAAGACATACATAGAAGGATTTACCAATGGGTAGAAGGATACAAGAAGCTGCTTGAAGGAAAATATTTCACAAGATCACACAAGAAGGAAAGGGTTATCAGCATTTTCAAGGCAAGAGAGGCATCATGACCTCATGCTGTGCATATGCAATGATCAACACCTTAAAGGACATTGTTGGATGAAAGATGAAGAGGACAGGGAAGGGCATGCAAGATCAAGTGCTAAGATATTTAAAGACATCATATTGATGATCGGGAAGATTTTAAGGCAAACTTGAATTTCCATTGGAAATCCGAGAATTGCTGCCAGTATAGCAAAAGAGTAATCCAAGATGAAGGCTTCAAGTGAATGTGATCTAGTCAAAGAGATGATGCAATTTGTGAATATCTCCCACCACTACCTTAATCAGTGCAAGCGCTTGAAAATATTGAGTATGACGAGATATTGCCTCAATCACCTACATTTGTGATTAGTTACAAGATGAGCAAGTTGAGGTAGCACCTACTCATCACCAACTCACCTTCACACATCATTCCAATTCAAGGCATCTAGATTCAATACACCTAACTCATCCAATGAGGCAGATAACTACCACATGTGAGCACAAACTTTGATGTAACTAACCTCATCATTCATTGGTCAACATTCAAGGAATGACATGTCCTATTTATTGAAATTTTATCATTGGTCAAGTGCTAAATGCTATGTAATGGGTGTAACAAACCCTAATTAGGGTTTTCGTCTTGTAATCTTGGCCATTGATTGTGAATCAATCTGAGCCACTCATTGTATAGAGAGCACTATATAAGGCTTGCTCTCCTCATTTGTAAAGGTTTATAGTTTAGTAGCAGACAATAATTAGATAGCATCGGGAGTAGAATAGGAGGAGAAGGCAAAAATTGTATGGTTTCTTGTTATATCCTCATGTTAGATGGTGTTGATTAGATGGATGGAAGCTATTGTGGATGATTAATGGTGAAGTTCGCATGTTCATACTACTAGCATTTCACTAATTGTGAAGTATCTTGCATGGTCAATTGAACTCTCTTCATGAGCTAAACTTTGATTGCTACTCATTGATATGCATTGCATTGATGGTGTTTATGCCGTTGGTAGTAATTTGAACATCATTTTGCTCTCCTTAGAAGATCGCACTAAACTTTGTGGAGTTGTTGCTTTGCATGGCACTAAGTCATTCACAGTCTCTTACATTCTTAGGATTACATTTGCTTTCTCAACCCTATTTCTTTTGCCTTTTGTTTTAAAGTTAAGTTAACTTCCACATTCCAACAATATTCAAGTAGGAGTTCAAGTATCAATGGAAGTACCCTTTGTGATTCCAACAATATCACATCAAACCATTGAGCTTATCAACACGTCAAGACCTTACATTTGGAACCTTGGAGTCACCTCAAGTGATCACTTAGCTCATCATTTGAGGGATTTTGTTCAAGATAGGATAAGATACTTAGTATTTTATTTTTTTGCTGCATAGTGCATAAAAACACATCAATAGGACGTAGTAATTGAAAAGCATTGAATGCAATGAGATTTCCAAGGCCTTTGATGTGTGTGAGAGATGTTTTATAGAGGCAAAATTGATGAAGAAAGATGTCATTTTAGTTGAGATGGGTAGTGGTAGTTTGGTTTTTGTAGAGTCTAGATGGAGGCCAATTTCGTTTTAAGAACAAAGAAACAATAGTTTGGATTTTTGGGCAGAATTATAGATGATCGTTTGAAGAATATTTTTAAATTTGATGACTCGATGTTCTCCGAAGCTATCAAAATGATGTTGGGAGAGGAGTATATGGCTGTAACATATAGATAGAGAACAAACGTTGATATTGCCTCTTTGTTTTTGGCATGGTGTTTGGAGTTTGGTGGGAAAGATGATATGCAATGGATAACGAACTCAACAATGAAGGTCCACTATTAGAGAGGTAGGTGTCAACGGCAGATAAAACCACATATGTGGGTTTGGTCCTCCTAGGCCTCTATTACCACATCACATGGTTGCTAGATCGAATGCATAAGTCGTAATAGGCTGCAATGTGCTGCGCGGGGGGGGGGGGGGTAGGTTGAGGGGCATTCGAGAGAGTCTCCTCGTTCCCATACACTTGCCCTTAGGTTGCCTAAAAGGGTTTGGAGGCGTTTATTGCCATCTACATTCCTGTGGTGGAGAATGGCTCCATGTGGCAAAGTACACTCCTTTGCGCCCCTTCCTACTATGGAGTGCTAGTTGTGATGAGGAAGACAAGTGAGAAGCAGCACAACTAGGGTGGAGCTTTGTTAAGGAGTACCTGAGGGATTGGGTGAAAGAACAAAGAGCAGAGGAGAATTTTGGGTAGGCATCGACAAGGAAAAGGCTAAAATTCAATAGAGGAGACTACTAGGAGGAATAAGCAAAGAAGACAATAAAAACAAATTAAGGACAGTATGCATTGTATTTACGTTAGTTCAGTGGTCAACAGACTCAATTTTGTATACTTTATATTTTTGAAATACTAATAATATAAAAACATATTTCATCGATAAAAAAATATTATTACAAACATGAATACAAAATCATGTGTAAGAAAGGCATGGTAGCCCATATGTCCTTATTGTTACTACTATTTTGTGCTTTTATTCTTTAGATAATCATTGTTAAATGAAAATTTTCAATGTTGTTAATTTGCTTGTTTTGTTTTTTTCAAATTCATAGAGGTAGCTTATATAATTAGCATATGATTTTCCATCCAAATGAGGAGATGCATGATTTCTCACAAGCCTCAAGAAAGAGAGAAGAGAGTTTATTTGAGATTTCTTAGGTATAGGATAAACAAATAATGAAATCTGCGAGCAGAAAGAACACCAATATATAAAGGTAAGAGACCAAAAGAAATAACAATTTTTTAATGTAAGAATGGACAAGGAATATGAACTATGTTAGACCAAGTTTATGGAATAGGGATTGTAGGGAATGTGGGCATGCATTTTTTGTATAGTGGGAGATGGACTTAGTTTGGACAATGTTTGAGAGAATAATATGTTTGTAATTGGTCATATTTAGGACAAATAGTCTTATGCACTCTTAATATCCAATATATATATATATATTGTTTCAGGGGTAAAAATCAGTCATAATTAATCAGATATATGAGAGCAAATCACATTTCTAATCTAATTAAAACCAACTCCTAAATGACAATGAAATGCATCAAATCAATTGAATATCAAAAATAACATAATGAAACTCCCTCAATTGATCCAAATAAGCTTCCATCGCTCTTCTCCAAATTGTGTGATAGGTGGCTCTTAGGTGTTGCACTGGGATTCCTACATATGATAGACACAATTATTTCAAAGATTGTGATTCTAGATTGAAATTGAGAAATAAGCCTTGCTTTTATAGATTTTCAGGTGAGATGAGGTGAGATTTGGAACTAAAGTGCTGATTGATAGTTCACTGATTTTGATTGATCAATGTTGGTAAACAGATTCTACTATGTGCGCAATGGAGGAGTGACAAAAAGTTCCCAACAGTTGGATAGATCGTTCGCTGAGACACGATCTTCCTCTGCGTTTGAGAGGGGCAGCTCCCTTGTATGATAGGGGTATTTGTATTTTCACGTATAATTAATCTTGGAAAAGAAAATGAACAATGACTATGAATGGAGTTTAAGGAAATCTACACAACAAACATACGATTGCCACTTAGATTCCATCGACTATTAAACTTATCACTATCAACTCTAGACTACGCATGAGAAGAGAGTGAAACAAAACATTAAGTTTGCGTAACGTCTATATACTTCAAAGATACCAAAGAAATCTATGACGTTATATGACCATTGTCTTCATGAAACTGGGAAAGTAATTTGTAAGCTTGTTATTTCAATATCACACGATAATTACATAACATCGAGCAAGTGAACACTTGACAATCATGGAAGCACTCCCAATCTGCCTTGTATTCTAAATGATGAAATTATACAATTTAAAATTTTTAGCTGTCCCAAACTCACAAAATCTAAAAAGTCCTTCTACCATCTATCTTTCTAATATTTATAGCCTCTCAAAATAACTACCTCATAACCAACTTTGATTCCGAGTTAAAAATTAACTCATTTCTGCGCAAATTACAACGAGTTAATAACTGGCATATTTATGCGTGGAAAAAGTCAACCTATTAACCTTGACTCTATGAGATAGAAAATCACAACTTATACAATGAAACCAAATTTAAACAAAGACTAACTAAGCAACGCACGAGAAAAGAAAATATACAAAGATATGAACATGGTGTTACTTTCCGAAATCATGAAAGAGCACACTAGCTGATTATTTATCTTTGCTGAATTGGTGTTTTGGCCTTGAATGACTTGTATGCTTTGAGTGCGTCTATCATGAACTTGTACTTGGGAATGATCACATTATCCATTTTTAATTTGGGAGTAGCTTGGCCATCCTGAATGTTAACCAAATCCTGATAATATGAAGGCATGTCACAAGCATCCAAGGCAACTGAAACAACATTGAGTCTCTTCATTCTATTAGCATTTGACACTTGTACATCTGCTAATTCAGTATTAATTCCCAATCTCGATGCAACTTTGGTTTTTTTGGGTTTGGCTATCCTGTGAAGTACATTTGCAACTGCATTGAAACTAGGAGTTATCAGCTGAACAATCCTCTTCTTATTCTGCAAACTCTGCTGTAACCAAAATGATGAAGATGATAACAATGATTCTTGATTGCTCACATATGCAGAGGTTAAAGATGTTAAACTATTTGGGAAAAGCGGAGATTGGATTTCAGCATGAGCATCATTTATTTGGTAAAATCATCATGTTGGGGAGATGAAATAATGATAGAAGGTGAGACGGAAGGAATTTGCTGACTTTCAACATTGGGAGGGTGTTGAGGTGAAACACTTTCCAACTCATCTTCAAGTTCTTGGGCAAGATTCATTGTTTTTCCTTTTGTCTTTAATCTCTTTTTTTTAGTGACAGTGCTAACTTCACATGCCTTTGCAAGATCCTTCTCTTTTTTTGGATCTTCTCCATCATCACCTCCTTTAGAAATATTTTGGTGTGGACTCATCACAAGGTTTGATCTTTGCGAATTAGCTGGAATGGAAGAACTTCCTTGTGCTCCACTTCTATCCTTTGAGGAATTAGCTTTATATGAAGGCCTAGTTGCCATAGACTCAATCCTCTTACTCTTAACCCATTCAAGCGTCCTTCGAACCACGTAAGCTGATCTTTCTTGAACACTTCTTAATTCTGAAATTTACCAATTAATAGGTGGGAGTGGAAGAAGTTGAATCCTCTTGAAGTAAAAACCATCAATCAAATCAGATTCATCATCCTCAATGCCATTCACATTTATTTCTATTCTATAGTCAATTATATGCATAATAGAAAATCTCATTCAGTCCCTTTTCCGCACCTCAAAATCATCTTCATAGTCTTGCCAAAAATCTTCTATATCAGGAAAGTGCTCAAATCTGGCACCGAGTTCTAACTCCCCTGCGGCATATCCTTTGCTATCGAAGGGAAACCTCATATCATAAGGATATAGGTGAATTTTTGCTATTGATCTCTCAATACTTTGGGCATCTGAATAGCTCTCACAGCTATAATAACCAACTCCAATGGGAAAAGGATTAATACTTTTCCTTTTGTTCCGGCAAATCTTGTTGACTTGTGCAATGTGCCGGCATATCTCAATGAGGATCAACTTATCTTCAACAGACCTTGGCAACGTGAGAGGGCAGCCATCATAACCTCCTATCCGAATGTATGTGAACTTCGGAAACTGTATAAAGTAACTACCATATTTCTGAATCAATACTGCTGCTTCTAAGGATATTCTGAGTCCAATATTACCCTGTAGTTCTCTTACTGTCAACATCGTGAAGGCATCATTAACCCGCCTGAAGTGATGATAACTTTCCTCCAACTGCAATTGCGGATGATAATTGTAAATTTGAGTTGCATCATCATAAATGCCTTCAGTATTCAATCTTGGCCATTTCTTCATCCCAACAATGGCATAAAAGAGGTATGATACTATGATGTAATGTGGAAGTTATAATTGTTCTTCAGTTTGAGTAGCTGATCGCAAAGATTATTGCTAATAATCTCGGCCCAATTAATAAATTGTATGCCCTCACAGATGATATTAATGAACAAGAACATCCACCCCTCCAAGTCATTTGAGTCCTCATTTCCCATGACCCGGTTCAAGAAAATAACCATATTAGCGATATCTTCCATCAGCAGGGACTTGTGAATTATTTTAGGAAGCTGTGTTTTTCCTTTCCTTGGTTTTGCTAACCATTTCTTGGCTATGTTATTCAAACACTGAGCTTCATTATTTATAAAATAATTTTCGGCATATTCCCTGTCTACCTCTGTGAATTGGTCTTTGAAAGGTAATCTGAAAATTATGGCAATAGAGACTGGATCAAGTTTGGCAACCGCATTACCTTCTGCTGTCCTGATTTCTTTCGTATCTGGATTAAATGCTTTCATGCATTCCAAAACTATTTCCGGACATTGCACTGATGTGGGGTATCCTGCTGCATGAGCTAATCCACTGTCTAATAACCTCTGAGCTGTCAAAGTCTTATCTTTCCTTTCCATCGATTTCCAAAAATCCGAAAGACTCACATTTCCCAACTTGGTATCTCTAATATCTGAAAGTGAACATTTGAGAATGGGAGCATAATTGGGGCTATGAAACTTGTATTTCATTATGACAAATAAAAATAATGCTCACTCAGCTCTATTTTAATTAATGTTCGCAACTTTGTCAAAACAGTTTACCTACTCTGTCTTTGCATTGAAAGTCTCCAAATAAAACTAGAACAGATAATAACTTGTATGTGAAGAACTTCTCTTTCGATCCTATTACCTGTTATGGACATTAGTTCAAAATGATATATATTTCGATTTCAAATTACAAGATCTCTGCTGAAAGTGATGTTTTAGCTAGCCAAATGTATCAGCTTCAACTTTCAGGATTTGGTGCTGTGTTGTCTCTCATTATTTTATTGCTGTTGGCTGAAGATACAAGAAACTATATGTCATGCTCTTCATTGCAGTACAGTAAATTGTAAAAAAAATTCAATCTATACTTTCCTGGAAAAAGGCAAGCCTATGACAATTTTTATTGTGTATTTTTATGCATTTGCCTATTGCAAGTTGGATTTCGTGTTGAGAAAATTTCATCTAGCCTGCATCTACTAATGGATTTAAGGCTGAGTAAATTTTTGATTAACTAACTTCAAGATTATGTGTCATATGAATACAGATAATGCATCAAGGATATGTTCATCAAAATTTAGAAAGATTCCTTAGGGCTCGGGAAGGAAATGTTGCTAAAGCAAACAAAATGGTGAAAACAATCAATAAAGTCATACCATTTTCAATTTGCAGTTCAAGTCACTAAATGTATGTTTAAGGCCTTTGAGAGATTTGTTACCATACAATTCAGGTGTTGATACATTTTATTTTTCCTGCAGCTACTAGATTGCTTATATTGGAGAGTTCAAAATGAAATCGATAACATCTTAGCGGTATAAAGCTAGTTCTCTTTTCTTTGACAACACTACTGTTGAAGCTTCTATAAGTAATAATGTTTTTGCAATTGAACTAATTGTGATCAGTAATGCTTAAGCAATACCATTTAATCTAATCTTCGATATAGCTTTTGGAAAAAAAACTTATAATTCTGGTTGGAACTGTGGTTTCCATATAATCTAAGGCATTTTAATTTCTTTTTTAACTAATGTTGCCATGAGCAGATCTGTAATTTAGTGCATTTAGTAGCAACCTCTTCACTAATAATCAATTCATTGTTAATGTTGATGAATCAAAAGTGTACTGTATCTAGCATCTTAAATTTCAATTGATCAATATTTTCAGTCACATTAGGCTCCCAATGTCCTCTTTTCTGGACATGAGGTACACAGATTTAGCAGCTTTAAATCTTCCCAATAACTAATTTAGAGTACGCAAGTATTAGCTCAAAACTCAATCACTTATCAAGAGATCAATTTTTAAAATGTTAAGTAAGTGAATCTTGTTGCAGCACAAGGATAAAGCTGAATTTGTTATTGTACTTTTGCAAGTTAATGACAGCATGAGTGAAATTATGGAACTGACAGCTTCAGACAGAGGCAGTGTTATGCATCTGCAATAATAGATAAAGCTCGAAAGATTTAAGTGAGGCATAATGCATCATATTATCACAGTTGAGTTTTGAGCCAGCGATCTTGAAATTCAAACTGACAGAAAGCTGTCCTTCTTATGTACAACTTGCAGAAACCTATTCAACCAAGGGAAGTTTATAATGATGTTCGAGAATCTCAACTTATTGGAATGACAGGATATTGCAAAAAGGTAAGAGTAAAATGGTGTTGTATTTATTGGAGAAGTGCAAATTGCAAGTTTTCTTTTTCTTTTCATGCATAGTTTTCTTACTCAATTTTTTATTTTTTGCCTATATATTCTAGTTGCAGGAATGAGCAAAGAAGGTACCTAACTTTGAATTCCAGAGATTTTTTTAAGAATAGCTATCACCTATGCTGTACTTGTTTGATATGGTACTTAAGTCCATTCTTAAATATTAGAGTATCAAATTTCATGAATATTCAAATTATCCAACATATTCATGCTTATGAAAATCTTTATGCTTTACTTGGCATAATTGTAGCAAATTTCATTTTATTATGAAGGTAGTAAATAAATCTCTACATTTATTTAGCATTTCTTTTGATGCAAATGTATATGAACAAGATAAATACCAGAAACTGAGAATTGCATTTGATTCTGTATGTAGCTTTGTCTTCCAACTTTCATATCTAATGGAGATACAACCTTTCTTCTCTCTTCTAGAAATTTGCTTTCACTGTCTACTATGAAAAATGTACCAAGAGTCTATTTAGCTAATGTAGATTAAGTCTATGAAGTTTCCCATTAGGAGAATATATACTGTAAGGATTAGTTAAAAAGGGATGATTGTTTGGAACTGCAATAGCCTGAGTGGACTGGATTGACTGCTGATAAATTATGGCAATATTTGTCCTTGCTGGTATTCTAAACTACTGGGCTCGTCCCATGCATCCAAATTCATAACTTCTTTGGTAATTTTAGCCTTTTCAAGCAGTGAAATGCCTTTTCCAATTTCTTTGGAAAAGCTTCTTGCAGTGAATAATTATGCTTATTGTGGAGTTCTACTGTGTGGTTTTGGGGGGGTGTGGGAGGATGGGGCATTAAGCTGTGTTACTGGGTTCATATATGGAGGACAGTGCACCCGGACTGGGTTTGCATGTAGGTTCTCCTGGGTGTGCCCCAGGGGCCCTGGGTTCACTGTGGGTCTGCACACCTGGACCCACAACGAATCCAGGGCCCTTGGGGCGCACCCGGACACAAACCCGGGCGAACCCAACCCCCAAAACTGCCCAGTTACATATACACACACACGTATATTGTATGTGTATATATGTACACACACACACACACACACACACACACACACACACACACACACACACACACACACATATATATATGCCTGTACTCATGAACTGGGTTCTCGTACCTGAACCGGAATTGGTACTTAGGTATCAAGTTAGGAAAGAAGTTAACATGCCTATAGGTAAATTACTTTGAATCAACATTGTCATTTGCGAAACAGGGCAAATACCTAAGTTACCCGGTTTGGGTTCAGGTATGAGAACCTGGTTCGTGGGTAAAGACATGCATACATACATACATATTTATATACATACATACTGTACATACATTTATATATAAAGATATGTATGTATGTATGTATATTACTAATTTTTTCACACCAAAAAACTTGTCATGGAGCAGACAAGAAATGAATATTTAAACTTTTTCAATAGTGATCAGAAGTCTTCCAGAGAATATAATTGTTTTCTAGAAAAGCTGAGTGGGTTACTTTTGGCAATAGATCAGAAGTTCCATAAATTTATTTCTGAATTCAGTGGTTTACATAATTGTTTCTTTTAGACATTCTGGGCATAGACAAAATCTAAAATATATTCTAATTTGTTGAGACTTTAATTCAACCTGCAGTTTATTTTTTAAACACAAAAGATATTCAATAATTTCTGACAAGTCTGATCTGCATAAATTAAAATTATCAGTTAGAGAAATACTCAAAATCAAAAAATGGAGCTCAGTTGTCGAATTATTTTAGAGAAAAACTTATGTGAAAGGAAGAGAAAAACAATTGTACAATTATTTCAGGAGCTGGGATTCACTATTTTCTACCAATCTATAATTGATGCATTGACTGAGACATCCACTGCAAAGTCTCTGGAATTCATAATATGTGCAGAAGTACTCAATGACAGCTATCATGGGTGGTATTGTGTTTCAGTATTCCAACTAGTTTACTCAGATTTGGTGCATTGATTGTTAGTAATCTTAGCTGTATTGTTCCACAGCTGAATGTTGGGTCATGCAGTGCCATTCCTAATCTATGGAACTGTTTATAATTATAGTTTATGGGCCATGCAGTGCGGTTCTTAATTTATGCAACTGTTTATAATTTTGCACTACGCTCATTTGCAGGGCCGGCCTGTTTTTGCTATTGGTGTGGGGCTCAGCGGATATGATAAAGCATCTGTAAGACTAGTGCTCTTCCGCATGGAACATTTATCTTATGTTTTCCTTCAATGATCTCTATATGCTTTACATATGCTACCTTTTTTTTAATTATGGTTATGCACTTGAGAAGCAGGTTCTGCTTTTTAAGTAAACTGCCTCCTTTGCCCCTTCCTTCCGTGTTTTTTTTTAATAACTTGATATACAAAGTGAACCCATGCTGTGAAAACATGCATATATTCTTCCTCGTCTTTTTTCGTGTTTTATTTATTTTTGATTGCAAATTAATGCCCAGTTTTGTTCTGTTCATGCAGCCAGACAAATATGTGCAGTCACATATACAGATGAATGAATATCGAGATCAAGTTCTTTTGGTAAGTTGTGCATGCACTGGATTTTGTATGGAAATGTTCTTGGGTGTTAAATGTTATTTTAGTATAGAATTTGAATTTTCTTTATTAATGTTTCAGCCAAATTCAACTAAGAAACATGGGAGATACATTGGACCATGCTTGAAAGTTTTGGATATGACAGGGCTCAAACTTTCTGCTTTAAGCCGCATCAAGGTTTGTATTTTGCAAGTTTACGAGTTCCCTAGATTATGTCTGTTACATTGCTGTCTTTGATTTTACTTGTAGAAAGACTGCTAGAACTCAATCTGTGGATGCTGTTTGCTGTATGTGATGCATATGTTATATATATATGTACACACGCGCACGTGCACACACAACTCTGTCTGTCTGTGAGTTAATTTTGCAGTGCAGTATACAGTTGAATGCATATATTTATTTGTATACGACCATCATGGATATTTAAGGTGACTTTGTGGAGGTTCAGAGGAAGTCATCTGGATATATGGACACTTTTTGTTTTGGTCGGTAATAGATATTTTTATTAATAGTCTAAAAAAGTATATATATCAAAATTGTCCATCAAAAGATTATGTCCACGCTCCCCTATATACCCTTTACGTCACTTTGTCATTCAAAATGCAGAAACATAGTTTGCCACCTATAACAGACCTCCATGCATAACCCTACTTTACTTGCTTGGCAATCACCATACTGGCATACCACCATTATAGGGGTATACAAAAACAAAATCCGTTTCCGCCACAAACTAGAACCAACCCCCATACCATTTTCTTCATGAATTTTAACAGAAATTACAAAAAATTACAGTACATCAAGAATGCAAAAGGAGGGGCTTCCCTCATTCTTTACCCGCTTAGTCCACCTCTGCTCTAATTTTCTTGGACGCCGCCAACATCTTCTTATTCACTGTCCGCTTCCTCTTCTCCTTGGCTCCCATTTCAATTGTCGCAACAACATTATTCGCCTTAAGCCTCTTTTTGCTAGAGATATGCCTTTAGAGATTCCCACCCAATCAAGGCTTCGGTTCTTCTTTCATCTATGTTACACCCAATCGACTAGTGAATGAATGAGATTAGCTCATGCACCTTCGCAACATCCAAATGATCAATGTCTTCTCTAATATTAAAACCCGTTCCAGGAATAGCACATTACATCACAGACTCCAGCTTGTAAATCCAATTCTCCATAGTTTTCTTCATGACCCATTTAATAGTCTCTGCCCTTTCTCCTAGGGCCAAGCTCCACGCTACCACCATGGCAATAATTGTTGATTTTGTAACTAGGTTAGAAAATTAAATAGGATTCGGATTGCCTTAAGGCATCATCTGAATCCTTATAGGGCAGGGCCCTATCTATTGTATTATATTTATGTGTAAAACAAATAGGGCTGGCCCCTCTATATCCTCACGCCAAACATAAAAGAACTCATGCTTCCTTATAGGGCCGACCCTATATTTGTGCGAAGTTAAGTCTATGTAAAACATGTGGACCTATCCATCATTATAGGGCCGACTCATGCTTCCAAATGTGTGGACCTATCCATCATTGTAATATGTAAAAGGTTTTAGCGCCCAAGGTTAAATGGGCCGACTTAGAGATAAATTAAAGGATGAACCTCATATATTATACCAGCCACTTGCAAGGCTTAAACAGATATTGTGTATTCATGCAATCATCCTCTGCTAGATGCGAATTCTGATCTGCACTTCAGAAGACAGCGAATTCTTCCTAAAGGACAGCGAATCTCTCCTCATGCTGGGCTAACATTTGTGTAGAAGATATTTGCCTAAATCTGCTCCTGCAGACTGTGAACATGAACTAGGGGTCTGCTCTTCATCATTTTGGAAATTCATCAAGTTCAGATCAGAACTTAAGTCTCAGATAAGTTTGCTCCAATTGTGCCCTAGCTGGTTTGTTATTGTACTTACAAATTCAATATAACATGATCAGATCTGAGGATCTGTAGTTGCTGGGTTTTTCCTCATAGAGGGAGGTTTTCCCAGGGTAGTCTTGTGTTGTGTGATTCTCTATTTGTATGCTTTACTGTGCAACTTTAGTTTTCTGTTTATTGTGGATAATCTGATCATGAAAAACTAACAATAATGACCATGTTGGTCCAGTATCAGTGCTTGGTTTGTAGAAAAACATCCCCCAACAACAATTCAATTACCTGCAAAAACTCCACATCACCAAATTTGGAGAGGCTTTTAAGTCTCTTCACAGAGACCATCCCCAAGAAAGCTGCTTGCTGCCTAGTTGTGATCAACGTGAATGTTGCCTCCATCACCCTTTCTCAATAGAGCACTCGTCACTTCTATCTGAGGAATAAAACCACCCTCTGCCACCTTTTATAACCACCCAGAGAGAGACCCTTGTCCCATCAACCACCTTCCCTTAAACTCTCATTAATGCTCCATTCGTGTGACGATGTGCCAAAGATGGCAGAGATCGAATGTGAGATTTCGAAAATCTTTAATACTCATCGCACCTTCATCATTTAGAGTTAACATCCACTTTGATAAAACATCTGCCACCTCATTACTCGCATGGTGTACGCGAGAAATTTGGAACCATCAAAAGTTGCCAATTCTTGCTTGATTGTATAGATGTACTTTTGTAAATGCCAAGCTTGCACTTCGCCTGATTTAATCGCATTGCCAATGATCAAAGAGTCGCCCTCCAAATGAAGTTTTGAGAGGCCCAAATGTCTTCCAAGTTCGACGACATGAAGAGTTGCCATAGCCTTTGCAACATTATTTCTCCCATCATTTAGCTGCTTAGCCCCCAAAGCGATGATATTCCCTTGCCAATCCTGCACCACGAATTTTGCTCCCGAAGCACTCGGATTGCCCTTTGATGCTCCATCGAAATTGATTTTAAACCATCCCTCCATCGGTTTAAGCTGTGTTACCTCCTTTGAGAGACTAGTTTTTGGATGCACCCGACCATGCACATTAACAAGCTGAAGTTTAATGCTTGGCCATTCCATTTGAACTCTTTTGTCCTCACTTGTAAAAGGGACATGGGATCTATAAAACTGGGAAATCATTGCACCAACTGTTTCCTCAATCAAATTATTGATCCTATGACAAACCCTCTCTCTAGACCCTTTTTTGTCTTGAAAAATACGTCTATTCCTTTCCTTCCATATCTCCTAGAGAATTGCAGATGGGCAAATCATCCATATACATTAGAAAGTCACTTTTCTACCCCCTTCTGGCCAACCAAGGAGTAATTGTTTTAAGATTTCTAGAAAAGGCCCTTGCCATTCCAATGTCTGCATGACCATCCTCCGACATTTTGTAGCTATCTCACAATGTAGTAATAAATGATCAACTGTCTCCTCCTTCTCACACATCACACATTTCAAAGGTCCCATAAATCCAATTGTTTTGCTTCTTTCTCTTGTCAAAATAGCCGAGAAGGTCCCACATTTCAAAGGTCCCATAAATCCAATACTTTTGGAAGACATTCTTTTCCCCAGCATAGCCGAGAAGGCAATCCTTCCTCCCCATCTCTTCTATCTAGCAATTGCTGGCCAACCTTCATCGAATACTTTCCATTTGTGGCTCCACACCACACTACCTTACCCTCTATATCTGTTAACAAAGCCTTCCCCTGTTTGAAGATTACAAAAAGTATATTTTTCTGCTCATCAGTTTGTTCCGCATTTTCCAACGATTTCCATGCCCACTCCATAACTTCTTCAAACCCTAATGCACTTGTATAATATTATTAATAATGTATGAATATGATGTGATCTTGTCTAACCCATGTATGTATGTATGTATGCATGTACATTTGTATGTATGTACGTACGTATGCATGCATGCATGTATGCATGTATGGATGTATGCATGTATGTAGGTATGGATGTATTGCATGCATGGATGTATGTATGATGCATGCATGAATGCATGCATGCATGTATGTATGTATGTATGCATGCATGTATGTATGTATGTATGCATGCATGTATGTATGGATGCATGTATCAGTGTATTCATGTATGCATGCATGCATGGATGTATGTATGCATGTATATGCATGTATGCATGCATGCATGCATGTAACCCTAACCTTAATTTGTTGCAATTGTGATTCTAGGGCAAATTCTAGGACAAATTAGGAAGGGGATATTATAGTCGATAATACAACTTTCAAAGGTGTGGCATATTTACGTTTTGTGTGTACTAGATTTGTCAGCCTCACAATAGTAGTTCTTTGTTTTTGTGCATCCTTCATTCAAGCAATGGTTTCTAGTTATTGACATCTCAATGCCAAAGGGTTCCTTGTTTGAAATCAACACTTGCTTTTTTCTCTATGTAGTTGTAAAATAATGTAGTAGTTTGTGTTTTAATTGCATTATAATTCACTAAGGAATTTTAGCTATCCACTTGGCGAAGACCCAACCATTTGGCACTTTGACCAAGGGATTTTTCTGAACAGGTCTCTTTCCTTCCCATAATTGCTTTGCATTTAGTGTTGCCATTTGATAACCATGTAATATTGCACAAGATTATACAATCAATGCAAATCAATTGTGGTTGGTTAATGTTTAGGTGAACTATCAAAGTTTGAAGTGATTGTAGAGAGGCGAGGGGGACATTCTTTTTACCTCATTTATCTTCATGTAAAAGGCATGCTTTTAAGTTTCAAAGTGCAAGAATAGGCTGAAATAGAAATTTATTATATCTTTTGATTAACTAGATGAAAGCAAGTGTCATTTTTATAAGTGAATAAATTATTCGAAGTTTGATTCATTGGAAACTATAACTTGCTAAATTGTATAGTGCCTCTATTTTGCTCCATTGAAATTCCTAGACTCAAGTTGTCATCAAAATATTGCATCAAGGGGTGGGGTGTCTTGTGTTGTGCCATTGTGCACTTCCGTGAGCTGTGACATTGAATATTTCCACATTTCCCTTCCAGCATTTCTTTATGCACATCAATTTTGCAACTAAATCTACTAAGCATCCAATTCAACAAACCATTAAGCCTTTAACACCCTTCAACTATCATGAATGGAAATTGGTCGTTTCCATTATGTTGAAAAGTCAAAAGTTATTTAGGGTAACTATGGGTAAAAAAAGAGCCCAATGTAGCAAAAGATAAGGAAAAGTGGTTTAATAAATGCGATCAAGCCTTTGGATTACTATGTCTAAATCTATCTCCAGATTTTCCATTCTATGTAGAGGCCTCAAAAACACCCAATGAAGTTTGGTTAGCCCTTGGACAACTCTTCAGGACTTTGACTTTGAAAAAACCCAATTAAGGAGTCATGATTTAGAAAATGAACTTTTAAGTTTTAAGTCCAAGAGACTTTGACTTCGACTCTTTAGATGACTATTTCACTAAGGTTGCAACTCAAAGATTGTGGCATAGACAAGAAAGATGATCAGCTAATGCTTTCCATTCTTTCAAGGCTAAGTCTTGAATATTCTGTTGTTTTTTTATCCATGTTTTATTCCACTAAGAGAGCTTCTATAGCCACATGGAAAATGCCAATTTTGGATAATTTCATTGCAGACTTAATAAAGGAGTAAGATAAGTTAATCTAGATGGGCACCTTGAAGACCACTAAACTTCAAGCCCTTATTGTAGGAAAAGGTAATCAAAAGGCTTTAAATAAAGGGGAGAAACAAAACTATCAACGAGATAAGGAAAATAAGAATTCTACCACGACAAAAAAGTGTAATGTGCCTTTTGGAAGAAATCACAACATATGAGAACAAATGTATGGAGAAAAGGATTCATCACCTAACACATCTTCTTGAGCAACATGGGGATTCTGAATCTAGCATAGTCTTCATCAAGTTTAGAATCTTCTAAGGCAATGGATAAATCTAAGGGTCATGACTCATAACTTTAAGCATAGATTGCTTATCTCCACCATCAATTGTTTGCTTCAAAATTCAGAGATGCTTCACCAAGAGTATCTAGAGGTTTTTTTCCTAAGTTACCGGTTCGGGTTCGGATTTGGGAACGGATTCGTGGGTTCGACAATTTTTTTTTTCTTGGGTACAGGTACGGGTTCATCTGTACATATATACATATATTAATTATAAATTTATATATATACACATTTATTATATATATTTTCAATATATACAATCCATACAAAAATAATTTTTTATTGTTTTTTGACCCATGAGCCCCATTTTTGGGAACCCACGAGCCTGGGTTCACTCGAGTCCTTCCCAGGTGCCCGGGTTCCCTGTGGGTCCTGCGACAAGACCCACAGGGAACCCAGCCACTTGGGAAGGAACCAGGTGGAACCCAGGTTGAACTCGGGCCGGACTAGGACCGGGCACGAACCAGGACCCGGACCCAAGCCAAAACCACAAGAACCGGTAACTTAGTTTTTTTCCAGCAGGATAGCACTTGGAGCATTTGAGCATCATCTGTAGAGGGGGCTACATAATATCTTTGTTCTCTCTCCTATGTTACGGACATTTCTTGCATATTTTGTATCGTCTCCCTTTTGGAGGAAAGTTTTTTCCCATTGGGTTTTCTTTCTTACTCCGCTTTATGAGAGATATATTTGTACATGGGTAGTGGGGACCCATCCATCTTTGTGCCTGTGTAAGCTGATTTTAAATGGGTGTATTAGAATAAAATTATCATTTTATAGTTTTTAATATTCTTCTTGCCACCTTATGTGGCTATGTGTCATTTAGAGAGTTAGTTGAACTCTTCAAAGATATTTAGCACTTCTCATTTCCACTTGGTAGAGCATTCTTGCCACCTTGAGTTGAGTTTTCCTACAGATTCTCAATCTCATCATCCTATTCGTACCATCTTTCTCATTGCCAATCTCATAACATTTTTTCCTATCTCTATCAATCTATTTGCTGATTGCTTAAAGCTTTATTTTCTTTCTTTGAGTTATACTCCCATAGGCTCAGTGCTTCATTGTTCCTCCACTAACATCATTGACCTACTATTGGTAAACTTGAGGGTATTAAATAAATCTCATTCATGCATTCTTTTGAAGTATTGTGAAGAGGAATAAGAGCCATCTCTTATCACAGCCTCTGGATTTTCCCCTGCCTTGTAAACTATCCAGTACTTATCAATAATGAGGCCTTAAGATGAAAACTTTGTGAATGCCAAAGGAATTTAATTATGGGACAACATGCTTTACGAACCAACAATTCAAACTTGCATGAACATTCATTATGTGAGTAAAATGAGAAGATTAAATTTATATTTCATTGTTTGAATAATTAAATTGATATTTAGTTTCATGTAAGTTACTTTGATTATAGTAACAATTCATAGTTGATTTTCTTTAAATTTGTCCCTATTTCTACTTGCTTGTAGTTCTTGCAGTCATGGCTGTTTTTGTCGTTCAACACCATTAACAAACTTGTAGGTTATGTTGAATCTAGTAATTTGTAAAGACATGATGTGGCTTTGAAATGTACATGCATGTAGATTTTAGCCTTTTTTCAGTTTTGCCTTTCATGCAGCTTGCTAATTTTATGGTTGCAGATATTGACTATGATATCCACAATTGACGATCTTAATTATCCAGAAAAGACAGAGACATACTATATTGTTAATGCTCCATATGTCTTTTCAGCCTGTTGGAAGGTATTCTCCTCATTTGCTTGTATAATAATCCGAAAGAACTAGCTGCATGTAAAGGTTGAGAAAATTTGTTAGTATCATATCATTTAAAAGTTGTATATTTGGTAATATTTGGCATGTTGAAACAATCATATACATCAGCACAGAAACAAGTATGATCATGAGCTGTATGAAATAATCTTAGTGAGCAATCTGATTGATGCATGGTGTCTCCAATTAGCTTTTAAAAAGGAATCTAATATCTTTATACAAACAAACCTGATAATTATCCAGGAAAGACAGAGACATATTATACTGTTAACACAATGCTTTTCTGTATGTTAGAAGGTATTCTCATCACTTGCTTTTAAGATAATCTGAAACAACTACCTGTATAAATAGGTTGGGAAAATTAAAAAACATCTTCTCATTTCACAAGTTGTATATTTTGTAATATTTGGCATGCTGAATTAGTTATTTCCATCACCAAGGATACAAATATAATGCTATACAAAATGATCTCAGTGAGCTAACTGATTGATACATCATGTTTTCTATTTGGTTTTAGAAATGAATCTAATAACTCTGCACAAACCAACATTATAATTGCATCAGTGAACAATAGAATCACACAGATAGCTTGCCTTTTAAAAAATTGGGCAAAAAATGATCCTGTGCCCCAAGAGTCAAGAACTGACATTTAATGGAAACAAATAAGTCTGGTTTTAATAAATCTAACCAAATATTGCTTTGATATACTCAATTCCCATAAGTTGAGCAGGAAAAGAGAAGGTTATATATATTATATATATATATATACCTCCAAGAGAAATCAATGTGCAGACAACCATATTCAGTGCCATATGGTTTTGCGACTATTCCTTATCATCACATGGTTTCCTAAAAGAGGATCTCACTAAGGGAGTGGGGCAGTGATTAAATAGTTGAATTAAGCCCATACTGAAGCCGAAAAGTATCTGAGATGTTTATACAAAGGTCATCTATACGATACTTATCTCCCCATATAATAGATAAAGAATCCTGCATGTTGTTATATCCCAAAATTTTGAATAAGATGAGATCTATAGTTTATTAGTTGAGATGTATATTTTGAACACTTGGAAATCACCAAAACCGAATTGGAATCAAATTCTGATAAAATTGGGATGATATTAAAGATGTAGGATGGCGATTGAAGCGAATTGGGTGACTTAACTAAAAATAGACATGCTTTCCAAGAAGTTTGGAGAACACAATAAGAGGCCAGAAACACTCCTGAAAGTGTCACTACGATCCAAAATGCCAACCAAGATCAATGCCATACTTAGATATCAATAAAAACTAAACTTGGATCCTCCAAGAAGTTTGGAATTCTTCCCAACAGACCAAGAAGCTTACAGAAAACTCCAAAATTGGCCAAAAGCTCACAAAACATATCGCATAAAATGGGGACATTACACCCAAATCCTAAAACATGGATTCAAAACATCTAAAATATTTCTTTTATTGTGAATGCAAAATGATGTGCACCATGAAGGTCCATGTGGTTTTAAAGGTTAGCTCTTTTAGCCTGACGAGGGCATTGCTTCCAGACCTCTATGAGGAGCAATACCTTGAGACCCCTACTAAACTCATTTGATAAGACAACTACTCTCCAAATCTGATTTTGCAAATGATGCTTCCGAGTCTACCTATAGGTTTTCCCTACAATATCGTCATCAAATTGGGCAATCTTCCCAAATATTGCTTAATGCTTGCTTGCTTTTTCTTACGTAGTCAGTGTACAATGCCTATAATAATGTTTTGATAATATGGATGGTGATGATACTTTTGACATTATTAATTGTATATTTTATATTTTAATACATAATATATATATATATCTTAACATTCGAGTTTGAGTAATTGACATGGATATTTTTTATTTTTATGGTGGTTTTGTTTATTACATTATATGATGCTATGTCTTGTATTTTGAACTTAATTGATGCAAATATGTATATATTTCTGATTTTTAGATGGACGAACCCAATATGAATCCAATCCCAATTTTCTTTTTCAAACCTGGGAACCAAACCCTTGAGCTTGACCTCGAACCAGTAAATTAGCACAAACCCTCTTGACAATTATAAGGGTTGGTTCTTTTACAATTTTGTGAACAATAAGGAGAGTGGAAGTGCGAATTACAACAAATCTCATCAAAATCAGATTGTAGCGTTTAGAGGAAGCTTTTTGATGTCTGTAAGAAATTGAAAATCTAACAATCTGGGAAGAAGATATACCCATTTCAGTGAAAGGTGCTTGCAAAGGAAATACAATCTTATGACTAAATCAGTACAACCAAATTCAGAATCCTCCATCAGATTTGGCAAAATGTGCCAAACTTAGAAACTTGCGAAAAACAGGATTAAAACAGTGTTCCACGGAGGTTTGGGATGGGGGGATGGGTTTTGGGAATGAGGAGACAAGGAGCCTGAGTTTGGGGATGACGGCGGGGTGGTGTGGGGGGGGGGGGGGGGTGTTGATATACGTATAGTATTTGAAAAACTAGTTATGAAAAGATGTATAAGAATTACATGTCAAATGAAACTTTGGCAAATTAGTTAAATAGCAAAATCACCCAATCTATGTATTTTCACTCCTTCAATCAAGACTCGGACTCGGCGAGGGTGACAAAACTCATGGAGTATGAAATCCATGACATCAAATGTTCCAAACAAATATCAAAACAATAACTAGGGGCATGTATCCCTCTTATGAAGGCATCTAAGGTAGGTCCCACTAACTAGTGGCGATTTGGGAGTGGAGATGCTAATGGGTTTGAGGGGTAGCAATGATAAGTTGCACAAGGTGTTAGATGTGAGAAAAACCCAACAATAGAAGGGGTCCGGGGAAATGTACTTGCATTTCCCTGAAAAAAATTTTAAAGCATGATTTTATTTAAATTTTTTGCTTTTTGTGACATCCCAAGACAAGAGTTTTGGAAATACGGAGACATCTCCAAAACTCCTTGGAGATGCCGAGACGTCTCTGCGACTTCAGTGGTGCACCAACAGTGGTGGCGGGACGATGGGGGACACCACATCCCCGTCTCGAAGACGTGGGCCTGGGGGGGAGACGCATCCCTATGGAACGCTGATTAGAAATAGAAGATTGCCAAATAACTTTGGAGGGTTGCTAGATTGGGAGAAACCCTCAAGATTTGGTGATTGTTGCCAAAATAAAAGAGATTTGTCAATTTTTGAGGAGTTTACTATAGTAGGGAAAACTAACAAATTTGTTGGATGGCCACATAGGCCTTTGTTGGGATAAGGGTCTTCGGTGGCTGAACTGGCCATGTAGGCCAGCACACAAGAGGAAAGCCATAGTTGAGATTATAGACTTGTGAGCCTTGCAATGGCTGTGGGTTTTACAACAGGCAACTACTGGATGTGGGGTGACTGCATTTACTCTCCTATCTAATAAAATGAATAATTGAAATAATGAACAAAATTAACGATACATATGAGATAGAGGAGTAAAAGTATATATTTATTCGCACATGAAATTATAACAGAAGTAGACCAAAAATGGTTGGCCAAGGATCAAACTGGATTGGATTAGATCATCCCTTTTTCCTTAATGGTACAAAAATCTATATTAAGGTCTCAACGGTCACCGAGAAGGACACAACTGTTGACTAACTGACTTTTACAACCACTAGAAAGCTGACAAGCAACTAATACATAGTCAGATAACCTATATTTTCAAAACATAACAAGAGGTATTGTATGCTGACTATAGATTGTACTTGTATGATGCCCACAACAATTTATTTTTAATTTTTATTTTGAAATTTTGATTTGATATATTATTTTATTTAATAATTTCAAAAAACTTTGTGATTTTAAGAAAAAGAAATTGTAGGAAAAAGATTCTTATTTCCATGCTTGCTTATTCAGGTTTCCCACAGGTAGTACATAATTCCATGCTGACAGTCATTGAACATGCTAATTTTTGAAGAATAAGCAACCATTTGAAATATGCCTTCTTAGGCTCTAATACACTAGATCACAAAAACTTAAACATATTGGACCACTGCTTTTTAGACAAGTCGAGACTCCAGCAGTTGTTGAGATAATTGGTCATACCTGTGTCATCACTTAACAATTTATACACAATTTTAGTTTTTACTTTAGGAAGATCAAAGCTATCAATCCATTTGAAAGAAACTAAGGCATTACTATCAACATCACATAGTACAGGGAACTGGATGACTTTGCATGCTTCTTTGAGTGTAGAATTTTTTTCATCTGCTCTGGACCGCCTTGGGTATTTCCAGGGTTTGTACCCGAGTCTGTACAGGTTCAGCTATGAATTTGAGGTCTACCCAGGGCAAACCTGCACTGGGACCCATACCTGGACATTCAGTATGGGTACAATCACAGAACTGGGTGTACCTGGTAACAGCTGTTTAAATAAACAAATTACAAAATTACAATATGGTGTAAGTACAAGACCATACACTTTTATAATTTGAATAAGAACATCTTTATATGGTAAAAGATGGTTACGGCATCTCACCTTTAAAAGAAATCCCTTTCGAGGAACTGCACATGTGTATCAACATTTTGTGTTTTGAGGAGGTTCCATGTTAAAGTAGCAGTCCAAATGAACACTTCTAACAAGTAAATACGATTGTTGTTTTTTAATTGGAAGCACCTACAAACACTAGAAATTGTTACATATTTATTTGGTTCCTAGAAAGTATTTTCTTTTTATGGCAAGACACAATAACCATCTCTTTTTTATATTGAAGATGTTTAAAAACAATGGATAATAACCATGATTGAGTTTCAGGTCAGCATATATAGCTTATTCAAATTAGTTCAAATATCAGACATAAACAATAGAGGACTGCGCTGGGTCTCATACTAAGCAAAAGAGCAAAAAACTAGACTAGACATTGACAATGACTATCCATGAAAGCTGCTACTGCTGCTGATATACAAAATCTAGATTTGACAGTAACTATACAAAAAGGATACTGTTACTATAGTTGCTGCTGCTATACAAAATGCATATACGTTTATAACACAAAATTATACTGCTGTTCTAGAAGTTCCTACTCTCACTAAACTGATCAAGACCTACCCATCCAACGGGAGGATCAATCTCTGATAACTTGTCACTGGATCTTACTACTTCAACAGCAAAACTGTCTCCATCATTGATGTGGTAACGAACTTTGCTCTTTTTCTCCATCTCTTTCTTCGGTTCTTCATTAGCCATGCCGTCATTGTATTTTCTCAGGAATTCCATCGGTCCTTTCAGGAATGGCTTGTCTTCACTTTTGTTGAACAGCCACAATAACCACCTCTTACAAAAGAAAGATGTTTTTATTCACATTGTATGTGTTCATGATTTTGTACTTGTATCATATATTTTTTTATTGTACCTGTTGCGGAATTTTTTCATTTAAACTGGACATTGCCTATCAATATTGATTATTTATGTCTCGTAGAGTCGCTCTTTCATCCCAAAAAATAGAATGAGCTGAAAGATTCTTGTATTTTTCAAACTAAGATATATAATAAATCCTATGAGATTGATGAAAGGGAACTTTTACATCTCAGTGTCATCTTTGATAACCAAAATGAATTCTAGCACAATATGATGTGAACCGTGAATGTGGGCTGCAAAAATTAGGCATCTGCCCTTAAGCTATGAAGTTGCTCACTAATGCTACATATACAACCATATAAAATTGTTAGAAGAAAAGATTAAGGTTCATAACTTCATATCATTCTGTTGACGTGTATTTTGTACACAATCATACACAGAATAAAATAGCCAAGGGTACCTTATCCTCTCTTGAATAAAGCCTCTGATTGCTGAAGATGTTGCAAAAAAGGATCAATCAGGGTGACTCCAATGTTCTTTTATGTAGGGTCTCTACGTGTGGATAAGCACCAGTGGTCGTTGTGAATGCTGTTTCATCAAGGGGCCTTACGTCATCCGAGCTGCAGGAACAAGATTTCCCTAAACTAACAAGTTCTCAAAAAGATCAAAAGGTAGAGTTTGCAAGGGATAAATTCTAATCTAATCCTAAGAATGACTTAATGCAGGCTAGACTTGGTAAGATTCTTCCAATTTCAATATTGCCATGAAATAACAACTCAACTGAAATTGATGCGATCTTCTAAGGTAACAAATGATCTTTCAATTCATCAGGGATCATAGACACTACCACAAAGGCACATATCCAAAGCTCAATGACGATTGAAGGTTTAAGTAATTCGAGTCTCTCCAGTTGACCACACAAGGTGTTCCTACAATCAGTAAGAAGCTAGTGGTTTGGAACGTGAATCTCACCAAAGATCAAGCCCAACACTTAGTCCTTCAAACTTAAATACTACTTTGACTGAGAATGATTCAAGAAAGTAAACAACCATGAAGATAGCCACAAGAATTGCAATAAAACACCATAACTTCAATATTTTATTGATCTCAAAGCCAAAATAGACAACAATTGCTTGAAATTCTTTCTTCAATGCTCAATCTTGCTACAAAATAACTTTCTTCTCCAAAAGCTCTAAACTTCTAACTATTTCTTATTGCTAACTATTACAAAATGAAAATAAGTGAGGGTATATATAGCATCCTCAATTACAATGAACGGCCTAGATCAAAAGAAGATCAACGACTGAGAGTATGACACCTAAACCCTAATTAGGGTTTTATTACAAAAGTTCCCCTTTTATTGAACAATATTAAATGCATAGCCAAATATTTAATTTGGCACAAAAATCTAGGAAACATAGACCAATGATAATTAAGGTGCCATGTTATCTATAACAACCTCTCTTCTAGAACCTTATTCTCTTTCCAATGCTCCTTTTTAGCATATGCAATGAATCTAGACACGATTCCTTCAATCTTAGCAATTGGAATCTCGAGAAGATTCCTCATTCGTTCCTCTAAGTGGATGACCTGATCGAAAGCCTTGAGAAGAGCCGCGTCCCATCCAGGTTCAAGTTCTTTGATTTTCTCAATCAGGAGCATGGTAGCAAACATTTGATCCCGTTGCTCATCTGTAATAACATTCTCATCTTTGCAAAAGATGACCTTGACTCTTTCTTCTAATTCTTGAAGATCCACATCTGTCTCAACTTCGATCCTCCTGCCAAGAATAGTACATAATACTTCAAACACCTTGTCCTGGATCGAATGGATAATCTCTTCAACTTGATTGCATTTGTTACTGATGTCCTCAAAAAGAACTTCCTTCATCTGGAGTAAAGTTGACCATTGGAGTAAACTATGAGATCCTCCATCCATTATCTTTTCTTGTGCTAGGATCTTCCTTGATGTTTGTCTGATTACTTGCAGGACAAGAATGATAACATCCTTAGTATGAGCGAAAGCAGCTACCGTTATCATTAGGTTGTGGATAATTTCAAGAACTTGGATAGCTCGGTGGATGGTCTGCATCATTCTTGTTGCAAACTCAACAACAATTGTATGGGATTTGTCAATCCAAGAGCTCATAAGCTGGACCAAACTCTTGACTCTCTCTGCCTCACCAACTGATTCAATGGGAAGTGCTTGCACAGGAGATACTGCTGGATCCTGACGCCCTAAAGGCTGATTGAGATGGCTAAAGTAGCCTCTCCATGCACCTCTCTCTCTCTCAAGCTTTCTATTTTTCTCCATTTCTTCCCTAAGCTTGTCCTTTAGTGCCTCAAACAAATCGGTTGCCTCATCCAATGTTTGCTCAGCGGTGAGTGGACCAAGTTCAAATGTTTCTACATCATATTCCTCTGCGAGGATCTCACCTTCATACTTGTCCATCGCTGGTGTAGCTATCTGCAACTTCCTGGATCTTGTCTCATCTCTGATCATCTTGGACATCTTAGTGGCCTTCCTCTTTTCTGTCACTTCCTGAGAATTTCCAACAAGGCTTTCTAAATCAATCACATTATCTTCGTCTTCAATCACAATCACCCTTGTTAGTCTCTCCTTCAACCAATCTGGAATAGCAGATCTCGTCTCTCTAACTTGTATCTCTTTAGGCAATGTTTCTTCTTCTCGGAGAGGAGATGTCACTTCGTCATCATTTTTGTCTTCATGTATCTCATTGACTTGGAGAGATCGACTTGATGAACGTTGAGGTGCCTGTCCTTCTTCATGTTTATCATTCTGTACCATTGATTCCATAGATTCCTCCATTTCAAGTGTCCTCTTCTCTTGTCGAGAAGATGTGCCGGATGAGCGATCTCGATTGGCCTCTTGCTTTTTCTTGGAGGATTCCTTTTTCTCAGGTCTTTCTTTCCTCTTCGCACCTCTATGATGAGGATTGCCTTCACTTGCGCTTCGAAGGTTGCCTTCGCTTGTGCTCCTGGGATGAGGATTACCTTCACTTACACTTGCTCCTCCTTCCTCTGGCCTTTCCTCCAAAGTAAAAGTCATAGATATGTTCTGCTCTCTCAACTTTTGATGTTGCACATCAACCCATCTGCGAGTACAAGACAAAACTGGAGCCATCAGAGCATCTAGATCCAAAACCTCAGGTTCGTTCCAATCTATCCTCACTGCTTTGCTTTCTCGGTCATAAGATGATTGGAGATGTCTGCCACTGTCCTGAGCTTGGTCGGCCACTCTGTAAATTTTACATTTCCTGATGAAATCTAAAGGCAATCTGGAATGCATTTTTCTTTTTACTTCAAAATCATCTGAGAGATTCATCCAAAAGTCCTCTACCTGAAACTCATGCTTGTACTTTCTACCGACTGTCTCCTCTATATACCCATAAGGATCAAAACTCTCTCTCAAGGCAAAGAATGAAAATGAATATAAGGCCAACTCCCTCTTTGCATCATCCATGGCTAGAGCATTAGGACATACCTCAACTGAATTTCCTAGTATGATAGGCACAGGAACTCCATTTCCATGCCTGTGTCTGAATGCCTTCGCATAAGCTGCCAACTGCCTAGTCACCTCAAGTAGCACTACCCTGTCTGTCGGATATCTCGGCAACATGTAGGGAGGTGAAGGACATCCATGAACTCTAATATAAGTAAATTTCTGAAACTGGATGAACCAAGCACCATACCGCTTTACAAGCTCTTGTGCGTCTTGAGATAGCCGATTGTGGATCCCGCCTTGTAATGTCCTGGTGATGTTCATCGTGAAGGTATCAGTCACTTCCAGGTGGATGATGCAAATGGACGTAAGAGTCACAAACTCTGACTTCCCCGGGCCCTCTTCCGATCACTCCTCTGTGAGGTAGTCCTGCATATTCAAAACTCCTGATCAAGGCATATATGATGTATGAACTAATGTGGAAGGACTTAGTAGCCTTCAGTCTTCTTAACTGCACGTCCAAGCAATGGCTAATCATTCTAGCCCAATGAATTGTTCCTTTTCCTTGAACTATCACTTGGATGAATTAGAACATCCACTTCCCAAAATAGAAGGCTTGAGGAGCCCTTGTGACTCGGTTGAGCAAGGTTATCAAATCTCTATACTCCTCCTGGAATTCGATCCTATGTGGTGTGTTTGGAATCTTGCTCAGGCGAGGATGACTCTTGAGTAACCAATTCTTGTTGATGATGCTCAAGCAAGTGTCTGGATCATCTTCGTACATGGACCTGGCTCCTTCTAAGCTTTTATAAATCATATCTCTGTGCTCCGGAAGATGGAGAGCCTCACTTATAGCCTCCTCTGAAAGGTAAGCCAAAGTGTTTCCCTCCTTGGACACGATCGATCTTGACTGTGGGTCGTAATGGGGGGCACACTCGATCATCAGCTCATGGCGCTGGATTGCTGGAGGGAAGCCGACCGCCTTGATAATGCCACTTTCAATTATTCTCCTTGCGACAGGTGATGGCTTTCCAATGTAAGGAACCTCTCAAAACTTCTTCACACTGAAGTTTCCCAAGTTGGTATCTCCAATGTTGCTCCACTTTGACACGATCTTGGTCTCCAATTCTTCATTCTTCTGATCTTCCTTCATGAGAGCTGGACGACTGGTGGATGCTCCTGCCTTTGGGGTCGCCATCTTGACACCTACACCACATTTCATAATGAGTAACATGCTTTGCAATGTAGAAATATAGACTAGATTAAAGTTTAAATTTAGGAAAATTCATGATAAATCTTTGAATTATCATTTCCTAAATATAACGATGCAATTTGGAATTCAAAATTCAAAATTTGGACAAGGGAGATTGGGACAATCTCACCATACCTCCACTTGAGAACTAACTTTAAGAAATGACGCAAAAATTAAGAAATTCGCTAAGCAAAATGAAGATCAAAGTCCTCTAGCAAATGCGCCTCCTTCATCAACTTTACCACCCTTTGGGGTCTTCAACGCCTTGAGGAAGACTTGCTCCACCTCCAACAAAGTTCGCACTCCTTCTTAGACTAGATTTCGCACCTTGTATTGCTTCTCCAAATCGCATTTAAATAAATGATTGAATGATGGATTAAAATGTTTCAAAATACCTCTCTTATATAGGCGCTCATTATTGCAATTGCCCATAGGCCGACTTGGAAAATAGGCCAAAAAAAAAAAAAAAATTTAATAAAAGAGGAGGCCGACCTTGCAAAAAAAAACATTAAAATAATACCCCAAGCGCACTTTTATTTAATTTAATAATAATTAATTTAAATGCCTTTGCAACTAAAAATTTTGATTTTTTAAAGGCTTAAATCAATTATTAAATGCCCATGCGTTCTTATTAAATGCTAATTTGATTAAAATATTTGGTTTTTAATGCAATTTAAAAAATATTGGCGCCTACGTATGGGAAGAATAAGGGACATCAACAACATCGCTTTGGTCCCTGGGAGAGGGACAGGAGCGCTCATGCATTTTTAGCCTTGTGTTTCTCGCTTTTCACGTTCAAAGTCTCTTCCTGGACGTCCAAAATAGCATTCTTGCTTGGCATTTTGAGTTTAATTCGTGCGACCTTTGGAAGGAGTGTGCCTTAAAGCACTTTCGCCCTGGTCCCTTGGAGAGGGACAGGAGCGATTTTACCTTTTGTCCTTGGTCCTTGTCTTTTCCAATCGCCAATTCATGTTGCAAGGCAATCAATGATCTTCCTTGTTTGTTCTATGCATGCCTAACTCGCTTCTCCAAGACAAAATGAGCTCTTCCAAGGATATTCGCCCTAGTCCTTCAGTGAAGGACAGGAGCGATTTTTTGCTTTTGAGCTTAAAATTGTCGATTCTTGAGGTTAATTCCTTGTTCACTATCTTCCTAAAGACATTTCTCACTTTGCATAATCTTGCCTTGACGTGGTTTTGGAAAGGAATGATTGATTCTATAGAAATCGCCCTGGTCCTCCAGTGAAGGACAAGAGCGATCTTTAGTCCATGGCACAAATCCTTAATCATATCAATATCTAATTATCTTCAAGGCGTAAAACATCACTGCTTACTCCATCTTGAGTGTTGGAAACGAAAGTGGCATTTTAAAATTAGGCATACTTGAATATTTCGCTTTGGTCCCTTGGTGAGGGACAGGAGCGCCTTGGCCACTTTGAGCTCACTTATGTTTTGCTATCTTTCCGAAATTATCTTTAATGGATTGATCATGCCTCCCCTCATTCATGTCAAACTTGAAACGCGCTTTACCTTGGCCAGAAACTTGTCTCTTGAGAAAATCGCTCTGGTCCCTGAGTGAGGGACAGGAGCTTCCTTTTAAAAATCGCTCTGGTCCCTTGGAGAGGGACAGGAGCGCTTTAGTTACTTAGGCTGATTTTCTCCTTCATAAGCCACTCAAGTTATATTCAACGAATAAAACATACTTCTCTTGACCTCCTCAAATCGCGAAATCATTTAAATCTTGTGAGGACAATGTAATTTAGGAACTCAAGCTCCGGTCCTTCAGTGAGGGACAGGAGCGATTTTGCAAATCCAAGCTTATCTGTCCCTTGTTAACCTTCCAAATTGTATTCAATGGATAAATCATGCTTTCCTTGGTCTCTTCAAATCATAAAATCGTCTTGATCCTGCAAGGACAGTGCAATTTTAAAAATCAAGCTCCGGTCCTTTAGTGAGGGACAGGAGCGCTTTTCGTCCACAAGGTCAAATCTTTACAATTTTCATCTCAAATTTCTTTTGCTGGGGAAGATACCATCATTTTGCAAGCTATGAACAAAAGCCCAAATCCAAAAAATGTCCAAGAAGGTATGTTCGAAGAAAATCGCTCTAGTCCCTGGGTGAGGGACAGGAGCGAACTTGTCTTGCTAGGCCAAAAGTTCAACCTTTCATTGCCAACGACTAAGTCTGGATACTCCATTATGCTCGTTTCATCCTTCATTGCATCCTTGATGCTTCAATTCGATCAACTAAGGCCAAAAATGATCTAAGTAGGCCATTTCGCCCTAGTCCTTCAGTGAGGGACAGGAGCGATTTGGTCTTAAACTTTAAAAAACTTGTCATTTTTGAGTCTTCAAAATCTTCAAGATCTTCAATTTACGTCCAATTGCATCTCCTGGCGACCCTGCACGAAACAATTAAAACAAGTCAATAACCAAGATGTACCAAAAATCACTTTCACCCTGGTCCCTGAGAGAGGGACAGGAGCGATTTTGCCCTTATAAGCCAAAATATCAAAAATTTAGGTCTTTAGATCACTTCATCATGCGGGCTTAGGTCGTCTTCAAGTCCAGGAATCGGTTACTTTGCTTCCAAAATTTGGTTAAAGTTTGCCCAGGCAAAATGTATAATTTAATCATTAAAATGCTAACACTTAGACCTAACTTGAATTTGCCCTCAAAATCCAGACTGGACCCATCCTGAGACACACTTGACTTCCTGGCAGGCTCATCCTATTTCAAAATTGCAACCTTCGGGAGGAGGCTTAATAATCTTTCAAAATTTGATTGGACTTCGGCTTGAAAATATCCAACAGAAACCCCCAAGGCTTAACCCTAGTCCAGACGACTCACTCACTCAAAATCCTAAAAAGTAGAGAGAAGAGCGGGCAAAACAAAAGCAAAAAAGAGGGGGTCCCCGTTCTAATGGGGCGATGTGTGAAATGGTCACAACACATCCGCATGTAAATCTGACACATTGCTGTCCTGTTCAATACACCTCAGTCCTCACAATGCACTTGACTAAGGCTTCAAATGCTACTACCCGATTGGAGAGCGGACATTTCAAGCCAATTGGAGAGCAGACATTTCAAGGTTCCAAATAGTGCAAGAATTCTTTGCAGCTTGGTTTGAATGTATTATGCACAAACAATGGATTTTCAAGGCTTTTCTTGATATTCAAACCCATATTGAAGAAAATTGTAATTTTGACTTCTATTGACCTATCATGGTCACTCATGTACACTGATATAATGTCTTTGAAATTTTCATTCTTGATATCCTCTGTCAGAGAATTGTGCAGTCTCGAGATCTCCGCTCCATTTTTAAGGTTGGTCATTCTAATCTGAACATGGAGAACCCGCTTTGCTTTGGTTTCCAACAACTGTAATGGAATTATTATATTTTGTGAGTGTTAATACTAGATATTGTTAGAATTTTGCATGAACAAGATTTCTACCTAGGACCTAATGCCTATGAGTTAATCACAAAGTCAGGAAATGAATAAATAATCTCTATATTCAATGTTATGAAGCATTAATTACAAAGAATAACATGGAAGTATACACCTCTTAGATCCATGATTCAAAGAGATAACGTGTCCAAGAGGTATGAGTTTAACTCTAATCAATCACTCCCAATTAGGAGGTGAGTTAACTCAATTCAGCTAAAACAAAGGTGGTCTTGACTAAATAGAGGTGGCATCTAACAACCATCAATCAATGATTGATGAGCCAATGGTGGTCCCGGTGTACCTTAAGTCAAGGTGAAGGCATCATTATCAGATACCTAGATGAGAGTGATATGTTTGTCAAGTGAGTTTTAACTACAACAATAAAGAGTCCATGATATCTTAAGGCCTCATTATTGATGTTACTTCTACATTCTTTTCCACATTTATGCCACATTTTAATTGATATGTCAATACTTTTTGCTCATTAGCATTATGGTGGGTATCATCATATTCACATGGTTATGCCAATGCTTGTGTAGGAGGTTGGGTATCACTCAACGCTGATTCATTTTC
Organism: Cryptomeria japonica; assembly: GCF_030272615.1. Taxonomy (NCBI): domain Eukaryota; kingdom Viridiplantae; phylum Streptophyta; class Pinopsida; order Cupressales; family Cupressaceae; genus Cryptomeria; species Cryptomeria japonica. The sequence goes on from NC_081408.1 coordinate 764,263,032, forward strand.
TTCCTTTTCTCTAGGAATAGGAGGAGTTCCAAATGGTGTCAGGCATTTGCCTCATTGTCCTTTATAGGATGTTGGAGGTGGAACCACAACATACATACTAAGCACTCTAGGAGTAGGAAGGATTCTTGATCTTGGATGTGGCTCACTCGCTACCTATGGGGTAGGAAGAGTTACTTCGGTATCCATAGACATCAAAGGATCCTTAGGTGTAGCAGTCAAAGTGGGTCTCAAAGGATTACCTAAGGATAACTAGACTATTCTCTTGGCTTTTAACAAGTGGGATCTCTTAGAATTGTTGTTAAATTTAATTCTATATACAGTCAACGTCAATCCAATCCAATCTTTTTCCAGAAGATAATTACGATTGAAGTACATCAAAGAAACGTAAAAAGAGTATAGCATTAGCAAAGTTACAAGATTTGGCACACAGTTTTTCTAATCATCCACAGTAACAAGGTGGTGTAAAACGTGCATCTTCTTGTATTGCTGGTCTCCATATTTCAATATAGACAGACTGAATTCAACTCTGAACTGGAACAAGCCACTTGATTTCTATACAGAATTCAAGGATTGACTTAAAAGCACCTCAATTTATTCATTTGCTCTGCCAAAGCAACTGAGGAGCAATCACTTGTCCCACATGCCTAGACATAGATCAAACTTGACCTCACCAAACCCTTGTTGAGAATCAGATATCTCTTCAATATCTACACCAATACTAAAATAACCAGGTGCAATACTGTATTTAGGATGAACATTATCCTAGGTGAACTAAAATATTTATACCAACCCCCTTTGCCCCCCCTTTAGTGTAACTTAGAAGGAGAAAAAAATGGATCTTGGCAAAGAGGTCGTGTTGGGTACCCATCTATAATGATATACCCCCAAAAGGAGAGGCAAATCCCCTGGAAGAGAGATAAATGTGAAGAGAGAGACTAGGTAGTCTCCCTTTAGATCTGATGCATTTTGTGCCAATGGTGGATGCTCAACTTTGAATGCCAAAGAGAATCCATGCTTGTTAAACAATATTTCTTCCCTTAGGAAGAAGGAAACCCAAAGACGAATGCAAATTTTTTTCCCGTAGTAAAATTAAAAAAGGAATGTGGAAAGAAAACACAAATTGTATATCTTTGGACGCTATGCAATTGTTGCCATGTTATTGTTTAGTGGTGCCATGATTAGTTTAGGACTTACATGCCTAGGTAAAGAGGATAATTGCTTAAAACCATGTGGAAATGGATGTGCAATAGGTGCCATGGACGTGGAATCTCATTGCATGTCGTGTGGCTACCATGCACTTCCCATGAGATGTCTTGCTGCAAAGAATCACTAGAAGCCCTTGGTGAAGCAACTTTGAATGTTGTGTAAGCAACATATGAAGGTGGAATCTCAGTGTATGTCATGTGACTCCATTGCACATCCCATAATATGTATTGTTGTGAAGAATTAGTGGACTTGGAAAAGTGACTCTAAACTCTTTAATGTCAAGAGGAGGAGGTGGTGGAATCACAATTAATGTCATGTGACTTCTACACATTCCACAACATGTCCACAATAGAGGCTAAAATAGGGAGATGGTGCATCAAGAGGAGAATCTTTAGTGTTTTAGTTTCATCCACATGTGCAATGTTTCCTAATGGAACTTAACAATTTGTTGAAGGTTTAAGATATGGACACGGTAGCGATAGGCACTCAATGAGCTCTATGTGATGTAGGATGTCCTCGAGCGACGAAAACTATAAGACATGTTAGTCTATAGACCATGTCGTTGTAGGTTAATTAAGCAAATTTTTGTTCTTGGTCATTTGGCTTAGGAATAAGTCCATTGAGATAGGATAGCAAATCTTTCTAAAGGTAATAATTCTTTGTCCCTTCTTTCTATGACGAGTAGTTTTTTGAATTTAAATTGAAAGTGGAATGGTCGAATGTAATACCCAAAAACATGTTTTCAATCCCCTAGAATTGAACTTGAACTGAGTTCATTAATTACATTATCACTCTTTTTCCGCATAAACTTCTCAAATAGTTACAATGTTTGGCATTTTATCATCAATGCATGTTTACAATGCATGATTACCTTAAACCTCCCAACTGAGTTTACAAATATATTTAGAGGTGCACAAAAAAGTCCCAAGAAATCTATTTCAAAACATGCAAAAATGACACCATATGTAGAAACAAAATTACACCACATATAAGAAGGCAAAACCATCTTTCTAACACCTAAAGTAAGCCTTTTTTTGTAATCATGTTCCCAAGAGGTCATGGATAGGCAAAAGAAGCCCTGAGGGGCTGTGCACATGACTTGGGGGCTAAAAAATCTTCTTATTCACACATAAGGGCTAATTCTTTAGTACCTTAACAAAAAAGCCTTTCACACACTTTAACTAGAAGTCTTAAGGGAAGGGCCCACTTTAAAGGTCTCTTTTTAAAAGAAAGTTAAGTGTGTTAATTTAAAAAGATAAAAAATTATTGCCCTTTCACTTCATGTGGGTTGAGAGAATATGTCCAGATTTTTATATGCCAATTTAATAAATACGGACCGTGAATTGCTTATTGATTTGATAGATAAGGGAGTGCTTTAACTTGATATCCATATAAGAAATGCAAATATAAATGAATGTGCAGAGTTTAGTGTGGTCACTGGCGATGAAAGAGTAAAAATGATGCTAGGTTAATTGAGTTGCTGCATATGGAACATGCACCAACATGTGCAGGTGTTGTAAAGTACTTTCAAATAGACAAAGATCAAAGCAGAGATACTCAAAAGTCAAAACCATGAAGGCCCATCCAACACAAACGTTGGCAGACAAGGTACATTGGTGGTTGATAGTGTGAAGCTAAGTCACAGGATATGCCGATTTTCATGGATGAGGTTCGAATTTAATCGAATTTCAAACTTCTATAAAAAAAATCGAATTTAATCGAATGTCCTCTATAAAGCACTACTATCCGCCTCTAAACACAACTCAGCTGGTCGTGTGTATTCTTTGTATATGCTTTGTATCTATTGGGTCATGGGTGTCTGCAACTGCTGGGTCGCCCTTGGATTTTCTCCAACAAGGGTCGCTATTGTGATAATTTACTAGAAGTATACATATATTTAAAAATAAACAAAATCATAGAAGGCGAATTTTATCCAAAAAAATTTTCGAATTTTTCCCTTGTCGGATTTCATCCGAATTTCATGGCTGTCGAATACGAATTCAAATTCAAACCTTGTGACTTAGGTGTGAAGTATGAGTTTGTTGGGACTACTACCAGGACAGCATGTGACATACACACTGTGTAGAAGGCACTGTGTGCACACTGAATTTCTTTTGAACTATGCATTGTATGGTACCCGCAAACACTCAAAGGAGGGTGATTTTTTTTCTTAGACAAAGATAGTCAAATTTATAGACGAAATAAGTTTCTTGAAGCTCAAGCACAATGGCATTGCCAAAACTTGCCTAGGATGCTCCAAAACAAAATTCTTGCAAAAAAAGAAGCAAATCTCTGTTCCTGTTGGTAAGCTTCCATTTGTCAGATCTACACAAGTCAGCTGCTGATCTTAGCTTATCTGACAGTCTAGATCTATTGGCTTCTATGAACATGACTAGCCCTATGACATCATGGTTCTGATACCATGTTTGCATATTGCATAAACAAGAATCAATCTAGGACCTAATAACAAAATCAGGAAATGAATAAATAATTTCTATATTCAATATTATGAACCATTAATTACGAGTGTAACACGCAAATATATAGGCCCATTGGATCCATGAATCAAAGAGATGACATGTCCAAAAGGTATTAATTTAAGTCTCAATCATTCCTTACAGGCCCATTGGATCCATGAATCAAAGAGATGACATGTTCAAAAGGTATTAATTTAAGTCTCAATCATTCCCCAATTAGGAGGTGAGTTGAGTTAATCTAACTGAGACAGAGTGGCACCTAATTGCCATCAATCAAGGATAAATGAGGCAGCGATGGCATTTGTGTACCTCAAGTCAAGGTGAACACATCATTATTAGCTACCTAGGTGTGAATAATTAAACATTCCTATTACCCTAAGTAAACTTAATAACTTGGTGCAATATTATTCTTAAGATGGACAGTATCCTGGGCAAAGTAATATATTGACACCAACAAATGTAAGTTGGGGCACATGTAAACATTAAGACTTTGGAAGTATGTGCATCTGTTTTATACTGCCCATGCACTATGAAAAGTTGAGATTAGATATAAGAAGGCAGTTGTGATGTCTGTGTTCCTTGTTTTTACATTTTCCAAGATGCGCACATGCCACATTTCACTTGATTTTTGCTAAATAGCCACATCAATTGTATGTTGAATTGGCTGATATTTTTGTTCTGATGTTTGGAATGTTTACAGACAGATCATTGGACAGCAGGGGGACTCTCCATTTATTTTAAAGAGTGAATGCAGATGTGCGTTTTTATCAGGGAAAGAAAATACTGGACGGTCAGATGGTAGGAAAATTTAGTGCATGGAAAAGAAGTTGAATGTTTAGGAGTTAAAAGTAGTGAAATGAAGTTTATTAAGCACTGGATAGTTAAACCATAGTTTGCAGACTCAGACTCGGAGAGTACTTGGAAAGCCCAAAAGTTTTGACCCGGCAAAAACTTGGCAACTTAGAAAGTACTAAAAAATAAAATTTCTTAAAGAATTTTTTTGCAAAATTCAATTACAAATTTATTAAATTAAAAATTGATGTCTTGAAAGAGAAGATGCATGTTTTTATTGCAAATCAATGTGTAAAAAATGCATTTTTATCTGTGCTTTTCCTATTTCTATAAAAACATGAGTTAAACTTGTAAAAGTTCACCCAGAAAAAAAAATAGAGAGTACTCAGCAACTCGGAGAGTACTTGCAGAGTTTGCAAACCATGGTTAAAACATTGACAAGGAAGAATCAACAACTAGTAAAGGAAGAGGAAGCAAACCTTATGCTGTCACTATAATGTAATTGGACAAGTTTGGATTTCTTTTCATGTTCTTTATTAATATTTATTTTGCAATGTACTGGCATGATTAACTGGAATCTATCTAATCATGGTTTAAATATATATTACATTCAAGAGAACTTCTTGTTAATGTTAGGTAGCTATGGTCAGATTCCTTCAGGCCGACATAGCTGATATAAATGTCTAAGTGGCCTATCGACCTTAGTCATTTATATGAGCCAATTTATTAAACATATGATGCCGACTTTGCATATTTATATTTGCAAATTAAATAAAACGTTTTGTCAAAGAAATATAACTATTTGTTAAACCCGCCACCCTTGATGAAAGTCGTGTTAGACGTGTTGGTTGATATTGAGCCGACTCTTGGAATAGACGTGTTGCTTGGAGTCACCCATGTATGGGTATATATAGATTGACTCCCCCTCTCCACAAGGCATCAAATTACATATCAAGCAGATCGAATTATCTAAAGCAGTCTGCATACTCCTTCAGCAGATCGGATCCTCGTCTACAGCAGTTCAAAGTAGAAGATACACAGCTCTCCTCCACACTACATTCAGACACAGGCGAATTCATTATCTCCATCAAGGAGACCAATATATATATATAGTAAATTAGCACTATTATTATAGTTGCAGATCGGCCTTGTTGGTGGGGCCTCGTAACTGACTGTGTATTAGCCATATTGTATTCATTTACTTCAATACATATACGAGATATATAGCTGGGTTTTTCTCTCTCATGTTGGAGGGTTTTCCCAGGGTACATGGTGTACAATTTTGTTTGAATTATTTTCTATCTGATTTCTCCTAATCTGATCATAAACTTAACGCTTCTGATACCAGTTTTTTTTTAGCATTTCTATATGATTTATACTGCAATTGGTAGGTTTTTTGTTTTAGAGAGAAATTTTCATGTGACTATACAGGTTTATTGATCCCTTTCATTATATTGCTCATCCTAATATGTAGCCAGAAATTTGCCCCAAATGATCAAAATCTGTAATAGCCCCTTATATCTGGATATGTAGAATATAGATATTTCTTGCAGCCTGTCCTCAAGCAGCGGAATGCTGATGCTAGATTTATGTGCTAATTTACAGGTTGTGAAGCCCTTGTTACAAGAAAGGACGAGGAGGAAAATACAGGTGTTGCAAGGTTGTGGAAGGGATGAGCTACTGAAGGTATCTTGATTTGAACATACTACAGAGTTTTGTATTATGTTTTGGCCTATAAATTGTGGAATTATGAGAACAGTTGTAATGCCACTTTTAGGAGACTTGGTATTGTCTATGTTTTAGGTTTTATAGAATCTAGATAAATTCCTTGTTACAGTTTTCCTGTAAAATACTGTATTACATGGCTGTTTATCTGTTTGACAAGCATGCCTGTGATCTTTTTTCTGGGTTTGCCTATGAAATATAAATAGGGGCAACCTCTCAACATGAAGCAAGTAGGGCTGTTTGTCTTTTTTAGATCAGTCATATAGGAGTCACAAATGATGGCTAAATAAGTCAGTTGTGATAACTTAATAGGATTTCCTTCTGTTTAAGCTTTATGGATGGAATCTGGTTTTAAGTTCATGGTTTGAATGTTTTACGGATAAATTCTAGTTATAATAAAAAAAGATAATGTTTTCTGTAAAATTAAAAATACTCTATTATTTGGTTGTCTATTTATTTGTCATGTGATTTTCTTTCAACTCTTGCTAGTTTTTCTATAGAGGCGATCCATCCAGCATCAAACAAATTAAGTTGTTTATCTTTGTTAGAGTAGTCAAGTAGAATACAACCAAGAACCAACTATGGCTAAATTAGTTGTGTGATAAAACCTCAGGCTTTCCTAGGTTGAGTGTTGAGGAGGGAAAATGATCAACTCGAGAATGTGAAATTTTGGCATAGCAGACAAATAACTAAGGTTAGAAGATTGTTTTGCTGTCATTCGTTTCTCACCACCACCTAGCGACTGCAGCCCTCCAAGTCTCATTTTAATTCTCACATTTCAACAGATTTCTATTTTTGTAGTATGTTCATATTTTTTGTTTGGTTTTGAAATTTGAACATATCATCCGCCTTTGAGAATTCCTTGACCGATTGAATGTCAATAAATTTTTATTAGTGCATCACTATGATGTTGGTAACCAATTATACATTTTAATGCTATCAGATTTCCACAATCCATGCATATATTATTTGTTATTTTTGGATTTGATTGTGTGCAATTTTAATCATTTCAACAATGATTAAAATTGCACAAAATCAAATCCAGAAATAACAAATAATGTTGTACATTTTTTTGGCGAGTATACTGATGCATAACATTCATTGTTGCATGATTGCTACCTGCTCTCTACATATCAATTACTTGTACCTTTTATGATTTGGAATTGAACAGAGTCCATTTGATGCTGGAGTTACAATCACGCTTGCAGCTTTATTTATATGAATTATGCGGTAACCATTTGACTATATACAGAATTGAAAATCAGGATGGAATGCCTGTTTTGAACACAATTTGAAATGGAATAAATGCTAAAAATAAATATTAATCCGAAAATTTTGGAAATTGGAAAATAAACTGTAATTAAATTGGGTAGGAATTAATACTCTCAAATTAAGCATCCATTTTTCTGTATGCTTTGTAATAGTTTTAGATGAGGTTATATTTTCTATGACAATTGAGCAATTGTTCTTGATGCCCAAGAATGTTCTTTGCAGGTAATGGACTATGATGTTCTGCCTCATTTCTCAAGGCAGGAGGGGTCTGGTTCATCCAGACGTAATAATGATCAGATGATAGATTGTTTTTCTCCAAATCATCAATTTCATTTGGAACTTTATGACTATATAAAGCAGCAAGCATCTATTGCGAAGCCTGTTGCACCTGCCAAAATGGGTTCATTTCATGTGGATGTGCCAGAGCAGGATGACGAAGGAACAGTGATCATTCAAACTATTGAAACTGCACTGCATAGTATGGGCAATGAATCAGAAGTTGAGAATGGTATTGCTAATTTAAGAGTAAATGGTGATCAATCTCTGAGATTACAAACAACAGGTAGTAGAAACGAGGATTAAGGTAAAGTGCATTTGATATTCAAATTACATCCCAACGTAAGTTGAACTCTGTTTCCACTGCTGTTTGGGATTCAGAATTTTATCCTTCCTTTCATGGATAAGATTGAAATTTCAAACGATCTCCAGCATGACAATTTCTTCTCCAGGCTGGCATTTTGTCCCACTAATGCATTGTAGTAGGATGTCTTTTTGTGGAAGTATTTCTGACTTCCATTCTCTATAATTTGTGAAAATGGGAGCCTTGATTTTCCTACATGAATCAAAGTAGGTGGGAAGGAAATTAAATTTTGACAAAAAATTGTCTAGATGGGCTTCTTTGGAAACTTGGGGAAACCAAAAAGAGGCCTACCTTAAGCAGCTTCAAGATTTTAACTACTATTTGGATATTAATGTCCGTATTTTCTTTTGCTGGCAAAAGACCACACATTTTGCCTTGAGACATTTTTGAGGATGGATAAACACCTCATATATGGAGAGAGTGTTGAAAGATCTGTTGGTAATTAATTTTTAGAAGTGTGCTGCTTCTATGTCAGCTTATTGTATTACTGTTAGTAACTCTGCATTTATTCTTTGCGCAATTGGTGCTCTATGGAATTTGTGAAAGAAGCATAGTAAAGGCTTCAGTTATGGCTATTAATTGAAACAAACAGTTGCATAATTTATAGCAACAACACACAAAATTGCAGTCTCAGTAATGATGCTGATCTTTCTTAATACACTAATGAAGAACCATGTGATGTTTGAAGTCTAATGCTAAATATTGCCTGGTAATTTCACAAATCAAAACTCATCAGACATCTTTCTAGCCCCATTTTTGCTTCTTAGCACACCATCCGACAGTTGTTCAATTAGAAGACAGCTACTTTTGCCGCTAAGACTCGTCAGACCAGTATATTTGCACTTGGTATGAGTACTCAATAAATTAATTGATCAACACAAACTTTGTTTATTTACAGTAAGGTCTGATTGAATAAGTTGCAGTGCCCGATGCAAATAAGCAAAAATTAGTACTTATGTTTTCAGATTTATATTGTCAAGTGCACGTTAGCAAAAAAGAACACAGCTTTAACGAGAGGAAGAAAACACAAACAACAGAGAACCGAACAACATTTGACCTTGAGAGAACCAGAAAAGGAGAAAACTCAAGAACAGTCAAGTATTTCTTCATGTCCACCATGTCTGCAATTTTTATTTACTGAAACGATATGCAACTAACCTTATTTACAATAGTTCCTTATGAACATTGTACATCAAGTTCAAGAAGGAAGCTGCAAAGACTCGGTAAGGAAAGAGACATGTGCTGCACTATGAAGTAATTGAAAATGCGAACTCTGGAAATTCATAACCTTCACTTAGGATATACTGATGGTTGTGTAACTTCAAGTCTATCAAGCATGCTGGATGCAATTTTTATCAAAATAATCATTAATGAAAATTTAGAAGTGTTGGGTGGTATTGCATATAGCGTGGGGTTTTCAGCAAAATCCGTCTCTCGCCTTCAAACTGCTTTTGTGCTCCCTAAACCATGTGAGTACAAAAGTTGGAATGGTTTCGTTAAAGTTTACTGAGAAAATTCCAATGGAACAAAGCAAAAAAATATTGGGAAAAGACAACAACGTGGGAAAAGATAGCAAGGTGCTTCCATATGTATGTTTTTATCTGCCTACGTACTATAAATCCAATCTTCTTAGATTTTCAATCATCGCGAAGCCCAGTCATGAATACAGTGTGGAATTCAGCGAGCATACTCATTAATTTTGTATGGAATCCAGTAGGGTGTCCGTAAATGCAAATAAATGTATTTATTGCAGACAATATTTGAATTTTTTATAGATTTTTTGATGGTTTTTATTGCTAGCCATGTCATTGTCTTCACCGCCTGCAGCCTCTATAAAATAGTTTGCATAGTGTATACATATATGCTACAAATACCTGTACAAGCCTACATGCAAACCACTACAAATTAGCACCTCATTATAGATTCAACGGTGTTCAAGGTGAGTAGCTATCAAATCCTTATTGAAAGGTTTCTTTCATTTGTGCACTTTTTTCAGCTCTACAACTCATTTTCCATGGTCAGAATTGCGTCAGAGATAATTGTTTTAGTTAATGATGGTATGTTAATATTTTTAATCCTAATCCGTTGCTGGAGACATTTGTTGCTATTTAGAATTGCGTCAGAGATAATTGTTTTAGTTAATGATGGCATGTTAATATTTTTAATCCTAATCCATTGCTGGAGACATCCATCGCTATTTTTACTGCGAATAAACTTAATGAACTTTACAAAGTGCATAAAGTTATCTGGTCCAATGATATTAGCATTGTTAATTTTACAATTATTTTCTTTGTATTAGCATACTAACTTAGTTTATCTTAACTTTTCGCAAATTCGTTTTTCATAAAGTTCTTGCACATCTTTTCTTTTATTACACCTTTAGGTTCAAATTTTGAATAAATTTAAAATAGCAATGGAATAGTTTTTCCCATAAATTCTTTCTGGTTATTCTTTAAGTATTTCATACATTTTTACCACAAAAAGAAACACCAAAAAAACCTATGTTACTGAATTGCTTCAAAATTAGGCCAATTCCAAGTACGAAACGATCCAGAATCAGAATTTGCATAGGATCAACGTATAATCGATAAAGGTTAGGAATTATGTCCCTAAATTTTGCTCACTTACTGTCCTCTAAAAAACCCTAAACAACATTCTCCACTTAAGCAAATTTAAAACCCTAAACATAACCTTGGTTGCATTACGAATAAGATGCTTGAATACCAACATCTCAATAGCCCATACAAACAAAAAAACCTCTTGAAAGAAATACATTTTTGTTTACGAACAATCAATTTCACATTTGAAGCAGCTAAACCGTACATCGTTATTCATTAAAATTAATTAAAAGAAATAGTACTTGATAGAGGTCTAAACAAAAAATCTATAAGATTGAAAACTTTTGGAATAGTGGAGAGAATTTTGTATGTGTCATGCCCACTGATGTTCTATATAACGGAAATATTTTTTAAATTAAATTTTATTTAATATCTTGATATAATCATAATCTTAAATACATTCATTTTAATCGAGTTAGTTATTATGAGTTTTTTTTTCAATTATGCTTGGCCATGATGTAAGCTAATAGCATTTCATTTAGTGTTTCTGATATTGAATGAGAATGATGCATTCAGAATTCTTCTCTATAGGAACAAATCGAACTCTTACCGTACCGTGTTAGGAAACGTTTAAAAAAAAAAGGGTTAAGATTAGAATTATATTTAGTATTGTGCTTTTTAAATTTTCATATAGTTTTTAGGGGACAGTTAAATTGTTTGTGTGGTTGATATTTTTTGCTAGGTTATAATTTGTTAAGGTAGCTTTCTTCCACTGTATAGGTTATACAGGTATTATTGTATTTCTTTCAGGTTTCCCGTTAGTTTAGTTTATTTCTTTAAACAACCCATTTTTTTTTATTGGCTTCGTTTAATATGATAGCGTACAGATCCTTTCAACCATAGAACAGATTTTTTTTAAGAATGGCAAGTCAGATCTTTTTGTATAGTAAAGATGGATAAATAATCTTGAATCTCACGAGGACATGACTTTCTAAAGTTTTGATGGTGTTTGTCTATTTTCTGGTTTAAGTAATTAGTTTATAGTCATTTTATTTTTTCAAATAGGATGAGATAGTCTATTCTAGGTTAAAAACCCTCTACCTAAAGTCTGTTGTCTCACGCCAGAATACTTTGGCGTTGCTTGAGATTTTTCTTGATTTCCGTACAATTTGTGTATCCCACAAAGTTGTGCTTACTTGAAAATACATTTAATATTTTGTTCAAGTCTGCAAAAAAAACTTACGTCAGATCTTCGAATTTCATTGTTCTCAATCTCTGATATTTTTTAATTCAATCTTAATGTATTATGAATAAATTGAAGCGCAAGAAATTGGTTTTCCTGTCTGACATTGTTTCATTATTATTCCTACACTACCCATTTTTTTTAACTTGGTGTAAGGAGAAAAAAATGAACCAAATGTAAGGAGAAAAAAATGAACCAAACTACGCTATTTCTTATGGCTGCAATGCTTTTTGGAGGTCTTTAGGCTCCCACATCACTTCCCCAAAACATCACATCTCTTCCAAGCAATGACAAAGCATGTTTCTATTATAGAATACTAGAAGATGCAATGACAAAGCATGTTTCTATTATAGAATACTAGAAGATGAATGGTAGGAAATATTTCTATTTTTTTTATTTGAATATTTATTTTGACCAAGGGATTAAATTGTTCTCTATAAGCGAAAAAAAGAGCTTTTAATCATTCCTTAACTTTGTTCATCTATAAAAAATCATTTTTTACATTCAGAATTGAGTCAATGGTAATTGTTTTCCATCTTTCATGAGCTTTGACCATGAAGTCCTTTTTAGACCAGGCAAACTCTTATGTATCTATTCTCTACTTTTCGTAGCAGAATATGTATAGCAAACTCTTCATTCTTATACTGTTCATTATGCTTGTGAGGCTTTCTTTTTCACTCACACAGTCCCCACCTTCTTACCTTATGTTGCAGCTTATTTCAATTTGGCACCTCTCTAACTCTTCATCGCAACCCCTGTCCATTTATTTGGGCACCTCTTCCTATCCTCTATGCGCAGCCCCTATGCAATGCGATAGGAAAAAGTCTCTCTCTTAGTTGCCACGCACAATATCTTCTCTAGGTTGTTGATTGTTTCACCTTCGATGCATCTTTTAACTTCCTTTTGGTCGATGCTTCTCTTGCTTACATTTATTTTTTAATCTATTTTGATCTGTTTTCAAATTCTTGTGTGTGCAGAATATGTATATCCATTTTTTTGCGTTCAATAATTTCAATTACAAAAAAATTTAAGAGTTTCTTTCTTTCATTAGTAATTGTGTTTTTTCGATAAATTTGAATGTGGGTGTTTATATAGATCCAATATTGTTGTGTACTGTTTTACCTCGGAATTCAAATATACTATAACCAATGGAATCAGATAAATCATCTAGCTAGACTTACACAGAATTCGGTGCAGTCAAACCTAAAATAGAATTAGGTATATTACCATCAAGATTATTGTTGGTAATGTTTCTGCCCGAAAACATCAAATTACCAAAGCTATTTCAATCAGAGGGAAAACATGAGCTAGCTAGAATGAACTAAAGCCAAGCAATCCAACAAAAAATTTACCCCCTTTTTTTTTCACTCATAGGTTTTGTAGTTTTGGCGGAGTTGAAGAACGGATGTTGCCGTGTATGTTGTTAAAATCCCTTCATTAGAACGGACATGATACAACATGCATACAAATAAATAAAATGAAATAATAAACATTTATTTATAAGTCTAATAATTTATTTTTAATTAATTATTTAAATAACTTTGAAGAATAAATTGTTTTATAATTAAAATATTTTAAATTTAATAGAAATATCTTAATATATATAAAAAATAAAGTTAACTCAAAATTATAATTGAAATGTAATCCTAATTTTATCAAAACTTTAGTGCTAATATAATAGTAGCTGTTGTTAAATTGTAACCCTAATTCTAGGATAACTTTAGTGTCAGGTTCAGTATGATTTGTTTAGTTAGCTTTAATTTTGCTTTAATGTTAAGTTTAAAGTTCAATTTGGTTAAGTGTTAGAGTCATGGTGGAGTTTGGTTTGAGATTTTTTGATTTAATAAAAATAATTATTAGAGTTCAATTTGGCATATGGTCAAGGTTCAAATTGGTAGTTTATTTTACTGTTAGGAGTAGATTTCAAATTGGTTTAGTGTAGAATTAGGTTTATGCTTGTAGGGTTCAATTTTATCTAGAGTAAGGGTTATGTTTCAATTTGGTTTATGGTTTAATTAGGTTTGCACTTGGAATTCAATTGGGTTTATAGCTAGGGTTTATTTAATCTTAGTGTTAGGGGTAGAGGTCAATTTGGTTTAAGGTTAGTGTTTAAATTTCATTTAGAGTTACGGTTATAAAATTTGGTTTAATGTTATAGTCAAGGTTTCATTTGGTTTGGTTCAAGTTTAGGTTTCACATTAGTTAAGTGTTACAATTCATTTTGGTTTAGATTTCAATTTGATTTAGGGTTATGATTCAATTAGGTTTGCAATTATATGGTTTAAGATTAACTATTATTAACTCCACCTAAGCTTCTATTAATTTTTTTAGCAAAACAAAAATGATCATTTATGTAAGGTTAGGTATCTATCTTTAAAAATTTGAAATGTAAATTAATTCCACTTGTTTTTTTAAAAGATAAAAAGTGTATTCAACTCCACTACTTTAAAAACAATATATTATATATATTTGCAAGAATCTAAGCAATGAGAATGAGATATAGTGTCTCCTACCGCACATCTTCATGTTCACATCATATAATCTGCCATGCTATTTAGTCTTTGTTGATGTTTCGTGTTTTACTTAAAAACCGTATATAAAATGGACAACATCATCTGTAACTGTAAATGATGTCATAATTTAATTTAATTTAGTATCCCCATAAATAAAATAATTGTGACTTGCCACTATGATCTAACATGTTGGGTCATGGTTTAAAGATAAAAAATGAAATAGCTACGTGGTAGTTATCAATACACTACTTTGCACCAAGGTGAAGTAGATGTCTACATTCAATTCATTTTGATTAAAATTAAAATATTAAAATTATAAATATTGCAAAGAATCAACTTACACTCAAATTTCTCATTAAATCTAATCCAAAGATAACATCTAGATTCAATGTTAACGAGGAATAATATATCATATTACCTTCACTGATTTTTATAATAAAAAAAATTGTATGTATTAATTTTACAATTTTCAACATTATGACAGACTCTTCCATTTGATTACAAAAATTCATTGTACCATTTGGGTTATCCAGACATAGATAGGCCTTTCTAGGAAACCGTTTGATTTTTTAAAATGATAATCGTTGTAACATTTGGATTACACAATACATAATTGGGTTCTCCTAGAAACTGTTTCTAACATCAACAAACAAGTGCGTAGAGTGAACAATACAAGAACACAATTATGCTAACAAACTAAAATGAGAGCATAAATTATTTCCTCCTTCGATGCAAAAAAACTGACTTACATGTCCAAGGACATAGTAATGGGAGGGAATAGAACCAAGTTGGGTTGCCCAAGAAGGTGGTGCATATTGACATAAACACAGAAAGGGCCCTCTGCCTTCTGGTAGTTCGTCCATATTACTTGAACTTGTTTGCACCCCCTCCTGGTCCGTGTCTTCACCTCCATTTTTTTCCCGACTTAGAACTGGTATGCCAAAACTGAACTTTCTGTGAGATTGAATCAATGCGCGAGTAACCCAAATGTTATGTGAAATGGTTGGAATAGTGCCCATATACCTCCCGTTCATCAGAGAATGGGAGCAAAATCCTGGGATGTACTTTGTATAAAACGGATCTTCTCTCATAAATTGTAATTATAAAACACCAGGTAAGTTGGTTTCTAGAGCTGGAAGTATGTTGAAATATTTTCGAGACATTCACCAAAACAAAAATCCTATGTGCTGAATGACAGTGTATTTTAAACATAGTTCTCTTTATATGAAACAAATGCTAATTTGAACTGCGTCAACAAATAACTAACATTTTTGAATATGATAGCGCACAAATCATTTCAGCTATAGAACATCTAATTTTCTTGAAGAATGGCGAGTCAGATTAAATCTTTTTTTTATCAGTAAAGATGGAGAAATAATCTTTAGGACATGACTTTCTAAAGTTTTGATGTTGTTTGTCTTTTTACTGGTTTAAGTATTTTGTTTATAGTCTTTTTATTTTTTCAAATAGGATGAGATAGTCTATTCTATGTGAAGAACCCTCTACCTAAAGTCTGTTGTGTCACGCCGGAATACTTTAGCGTTGCCTGAGAGTTTTTTTTCTGTATATTTTGTTTAAGTTTGAAAAAAAAACACTTATCGTCGGATCTTCAAATTTCATTTCTGATATTTTTTCAATCCAATCCTAATGTATTTTGAATAAGTTGAAGCATAGGAGATTGGTTTTCATTCTTCTCATTTTAGATGTTTTCCTGCCGTGATAGTGTTTCATTATTATTCCTACATACTGTCCATTTTTTTAACTTGGTGTAAGGAGAAAACAATGAACCAAAGTAAGTTGTTTCTTAATAAGTAATGTTTTCTATTGTTTTTGGGTTACAATAATGTTTATAGTTAGATAACTTTTATATATATATATATATATATAAAACTATTATTTTATATCGGTTTTTTGGATGGTACTTGGAAATGAGCATTTTATACATGAACATACAAATAGACAATGTTACATGTTTGATTTTTTATTTGTAGATATAACTATAATGTATAATATTTTATTGAATGTTTTTGTTTAGGAATGGCAACTCCTCCCAATATTATTTAGATAATAGGTTGCAATAGCCTCCCTAACCTGCCA
The DNA here is from genome assembly GCF_030272615.1 of Cryptomeria japonica. Classification (NCBI taxonomy): domain Eukaryota; kingdom Viridiplantae; phylum Streptophyta; class Pinopsida; order Cupressales; family Cupressaceae; genus Cryptomeria; species Cryptomeria japonica. The sequence continues at coordinate 764,279,555 of NC_081408.1, forward strand.
AGTCAATCATCTCCATCAAATAATTGGCATGGATTTCCATCAAATAGTATCCTTGCATTTACAAGTAATATTTCATTCAATTGCCTTGACATAATACAAGAAGCAAAGGCAACATGTTCAACTCTATGTGATGTGTAAGACTACATTGTTGTAATGATGCAGGCACCATTGGATCAATTTCATGTGACTTGTGAAAAGTTGTCAGTCTTTTGTGCCTTCTTGAAACAAATGCACACTGATGAGTACTATGCTCAAGGCAATGGTGCTAACCTTCAACTTGCATTCTAGAGCTACTTGAATAACATGTAATCGATCTACTTTTTAGATACGTAAAAAGTATATAAAACTACAATGGTATTGTGATGCTCAATAACTATGCATCCTTTTGAAACTTTCTCGACTATTGCACACTCGTTAAAATGATGTTGGAAGCAAAGGACCTCATGTTAAGCTTCACTTTTTTGAACTACTTGGATAATATTCAATAAACATATACTTCACAATTTTGTATATAATATATATCACTATAATGCTTTTCTAGCTTTCTGATCTATGCATAGTTGTGCAAACTATGGATGACTATTTTATATACCTATTCGCTGATTTAAAAACACATTATTTACTTTACTTTTTAAAATATATTATGCTCCTTCTCTTCATAAGTTTATAAAATAACCTCTTCTTGTTTACTCCGAACAGAATGCATTGTTCATTTATATTGGTTTTAAAAGTAGAATACAAATACTCAAATTTTGTACTGCATACATACGAACAATTTATTTCTTCAAATTTCCATTTAAATGTAGGAATATATGTGAGCAATATTGTGACTTGTATTTATTATTTAGATTTTCACATCAAATCAAAGCTCCAATATTTTTAGTTTTTCTTTTCATTTGGTCTAATTTGATCTTCCCCCTTTTGTTTCCTTTTAATAGAGTGAAGCAATAATTGTAGGCAAATTGAATTTGGTTCCTTTGATTTTTTAAAAACCTGGTGTAGAATGCATTGTTCATTTCTATTGGTTTTAAAAGTAGAATACAATTACTCTAATTTTGTACTGCATACATATGAACAATGTCTTTCTTCAAATTTTCATTTAAATGTAGGAATATATGTGAGCAATATTGTGACTTGTATTTATTATTTAGATTTTCATATCAAATCAAAGCTCCAATATTTTTGGTTCTTCTTTTCATTTGGTCTGATTTGATCTTCCCCCTTTCGTTTCCTTTGAATAGAGTGAAGCAACAACTGTAGGCAAATTGAATTTGGTTCCTTTGATTTTTTAAAAACTTGGTGTAGTAGCACTTTGTAAATTTTCCTTGCAAACCATGTTTTCTATAAGCGGGTTCTTCAAAAGAAAAATAATTTGAAGTGACCTCTTAATCCTTAGAATTTCCTATTTAATTTCTCAATCTCCTCCACATTCTACTATTCTTCGATATCCTTCTTCCATATTTGAAGGTAAACCCAATGCCCCCATCAATGCATTTTAATCTCCCTTTTGATTTAAAAATAATATGATCTCTGATTTCATTTATTGCCACAATTACTATATGTTGCTAAATAAATATGAAGTGAAATGTATTTTCTCTGTTTACTTAAATTTAGTCTATAGTAAAATGATTAGTGTTGTAATCTCTTAAATTTAGTTTACAGTAAAAATGATTAGTGTTGTAATCTCCTATGCATACACTATATTTATCCTTTATTGTTTGAGAATATTTTTTCTTTTTTTTCTTGTATTTACCAAACTGCAACATTACATTACAAACATCACCTTTATTATTCCACCCTATTAATTCAATCAAATTCAAGTCCACATAAATTGGTAGAGCCTTGTTTTATTTCATATTAAATGCATGTTTTAAAGTACTTGGAAATGCATTAAGTAAACCTACACCCATAAATATCAATTATACTTATGCTTTTTCATTTCTCGCTAAGCTTTCTTCTTGATCTTAATTTTTCACGAAGTTAGTTGTCTTCTACATGTACAGAGATTACAATTTATTAATATGCTACTAATTTACATCTTCTAATTTAAAATTTTATGAATCTTACATATAAAATTAATTGCTTTGGTTTCATCTAATCGTCACTACATATTTCTTCATGGATTGTATTGTCCATAGTGCAATTTGAACAAGAATTGTCCACAATGCAATTTCAACAAGACAAAACCTATTTCCAATAGCCCCAAAGAAACAAACTACCCGTTATTCTTCATAAATATTTTTTTTGTAGTTTATCCAATACTATTACATTTCCAAAATAAAATTTCATATTCACAGCTCTCACATATTTGCATTTTTTCCTTCAATATTTGTTATAAATATACATATGTATAATGTTTATATGTATATATATATATATATATATATATATATATATATATATATATATATATATATATATATATATATATATATATATATATATATATATATATATATATATATAATAAGTTTGATAGTGTCATTTCAACTTCATCTCCAATATCTATTTGTGGTTTCAAATACATTTCCAATTTATATTTTTCATTAGATCGAATATTATAGGTTACTTTCAAAACATAATACTTTTGAATTTTATGTAACTTTTATAGGGAAAATTACCACAAGAAGTGAAAATGCATCCTTTGACTCGAAATGCACTAAAAAAAATCAATGATGGGCACCCTTAAATACAACCACATCTTCAAGTCGTACGCATTGCTAAGATTGGGGATAGCCTCAAATCAACAACTCGATACAAAATGGATCTTTTGATGGAGTTCGTAAATAGAAGGCAATAGTTCCAAAAAAATATAATCAATACATGACATCAAAATAGATCCTTGAAGGATCTATAGTGTTGCTCATAGGCTATAGTTGCCCAACTATTTGCAAATCAAGGTGGGCAATGTCTTTAGTTAACTTAGTAAAAAAGAAAAATTGCTTACAAAAAATTTGACAATCATAAACCCATCATTTAGAATATATTCCACTTTCTAACACTTCTTTTTATATATTGATATAGGTGGATTGTCGTCTGAGAACTAGAAATCACTTGCTTGCACCATGATATTATTGGTCAACCTGCCTACCTTTTCAAAGACAATGACCTACAACTACATGCAACAAGTTCAGACACTCCATGTATAGCACTTGTTGAGGATGACAAAGTACCAAATCTACCTCCTCAAAGGCCATTGTTTGGAATATCACCATCCTTACAGGAAAAATCCCTCCCCTCCACTATTACTCCTATTAAAAGTTTGAATCTATTTCAAACAAGGTGGCTTATAAAGGGTTGTGTTACAATAAAAAAAGAAATGCATCACTTCAACAAACCACAGGGACAAGGGTGTGTCTTTTCTTTTGATATTATAGATTGTGAGAACACTGAGATACGTATCACTTCTTTCAATGAAGTTGCAGACCTTCATTACATGAATATTCAACTTGGAGCTATATATACAATATTAGGTGGAACTGTTAAGCCAACAAATAGGTTGTACAACAAGCTTAATAGCCAACTTGAAATTTTCCTACAAGATGCTTCAAAGGTTTCTCTATCAGACGATGACCTTACCATTCCAAAACATCAGTTCTCTTTCAAACCTCTAAATGAAATTATGCAAATGACCAATAATTATCTTGTTGATGTTATTGGAATAGTCATTTGTGTAGATCCAAGCTCCACTATAAGAAGGAGGGATGACACAAAAGTTCTTAGAAGAAGCATCAAGCTAATGGATATGTCTCCATGTACTATTAATGTTACTTTATGGGTTCCAACCACTCAAAAGGAAGGTACACAACTGCAAGAAATGTACCACTCACATCATGTTGTTGCACTTGCAATTAAAAGTGGACGAGTCACTAAAGATAATGGAAAGGTCATAAGCACTTTGGCTAGTACCCACCTTTTTACAGACCCAAGCATAGAAGAAACAAAACAACTAAAATCACGGCTTGAACAAAATGGGGGTGATGTTATTTCATCATCAACAGAAACTATAGATGTGCCCTTACAAATTACAAGGAAGACAATTGTTGATATTGAAGAACAAACTATGCATTCAAAACAACCCGTTCAACACATTGTAAAGGCAACAATACGATTCATAAAATCAAATTCAATTTTTTATCCATCTTGCCCACTTGAGATAGATGGTAAACAATGTAAAAAAAGAGCTGTGTAGAATGATGATAAGACATGAAATTGTTCTAAGTGCAAGGCTACATTTGTAAATTGCATTTACAGATACATACTTCAACTAAAGCTAGTAGATCATATAGGAACACTATGGGCTATTTCTTTTGAAGAACCAAACATCTACCTCCTTGGAATTTCTGCAAAGGATTTATATATGCTACAATTCAACCGAGAAGCAGAGATCAATGTTGAAGCTATAAATAAGCAATCTTTATTCAAGCAATTTATCTTCACTATGTCATTTGCAGATGATTCAACTGGTGTTCAAGGTCGAATGAAAACAACAATCACCAAAGTTGAGAAGATAGATTTTGTTGTAGAGAACACCTACTTGTTGGCCAAAATCAATGATATGCACAATAATAATACGTAGATCAAGCTTCATTGCTTATGATATGTACAAGAATATTTTAAAAACTATATATATATATATATATATTAAATTTTTATATTTTTTGTTATAATATGTGTCAAGACAATGCCACATTTATTTATATATTACAATTTAAGTTGTTTTCATGAAAATAATGTGTCTACTACCTTTCCTCAATTTTTTTTTTTACTACATGATGCATATAATTAACACTATTTTTTTCATTTAGATTAACGATTTGTAATTGTACATATTAGTTTTTTTTACCATTGATAATGACACTTACAATTTCATTTACAGATGATGAACTGCACCCCTCAAAATTCTCAAACTACATCCTCTAAAATTGAAAAACAAAATTTGCAAACTTGTAAAAGAAGTCAAGAGTACTATGCTAGCCATAAAGAAGAAATAAGTATTCGTCGTCATATGAAACATAAAGAAAAAAAGACAACAAACCATCCCAACCCACAATCAAACAATGACTATAATAGCCTCTACAAGATTTTGCAATAGAATAGACGCATTATCAGACTTGCAAACATGCACAATATGTTGTGAATGCTAGCCTGGAACACATACAAATGCAACAAACAATGGTCCAATTTGTACTAGATGTTTCCTTGAGAAAGGTAGACATCGATTCTCGACATCTAATAATTTAGACCTAGGCAAACAACTAGACGAGTTAAAAAATCTAACCCAAGTTGAAGAGATGCTCATAGCACAGGTAAGTACAACAATTCAAGTAAGTCATGCTCATGGAGGACAATACAAATATAGTGGTCATACAATTAGTTTCCCACAAGATATCAAAACAATAGAAAAATATCTCCCGCTTAGAATTACAAACTTAGATGTCCTTATAGTTCGCAGACTGTGTGCACAAGGGGACCATTATGATTGCTATGTAAGTAGAGCTATAGTATGGGTTGCATTACAATATAAGATCAAATATGACCTGTACTACAAAGATGTTCAAATAGATGTTGACTCTCTAGCACAACTACCAGATACAAATATAGACATTTCAAACATGCTTCATACTATTGATTTTTAACATGAACAAATGGTAGCAACAGACACTGAATATATGGTTGCTGGGGATCAACATGAAAATAAAATAACATACTCAACATCATTTATGGCTAAATTACCAAATAGTCACCTTGAACTACAAATCATCAAAGACACCATGCAAATTATAGATGAACATGACAACCTTATTCACTGGCCACAACTTGACCCTTCACCAATAAATGAATACAATACATAGGGCCTTCGAGACATGGCTTTTCCCACACTCTTCCCAAATGGTATTGCATTACAATTGCAACCACACTATATAGAAGTTCATATGCATGACTATGTGTTGCACTTGATGAGGTTTCATGATAATAGATTTGGACGCCATCCGAGATTTTGATATTTTGTATTCAGTCTAATGATGAGACATCGCAGCCAAGGACTTTGTCAAACAAAATGTAGAGAATTCCATACCAAACACCATTGATAATCTTCACCTCCACTTACAACAAATGCCCAATACTCAGCTAGCCGAAGAATTGATGCATTTTGGTTCTTCCTTAAGAGGGACCTGCTCATATTAGAACAAGTGTCATGGTGAGCTGTCAAATACGACTAGCCAAATAGGATCCCCTACTCTCTTCTTCACATTAAGTTCTGCAACTATAAAATAGCCAAATTTACAACGACTATTTGTGAATGGCATGCCGACCAAATTGCAAACTAACAAAGATTGCACAAACAACATCATCAATAACCCTCATACAACATCCCTATATTTGCATCAACGGTTCACAATATTTCATGAAGAAGTAATAGAGAGACTCCTATGTGCAACAAATTATTGTTTTAGATATGAATGGCAACACCGAGTATCTGCACATATACATGGATTTATTTGGCTTGACAATGCACCAAACATGGACTAAATCGATTGGGACAACCCTGTAGCTGTAGAAATAGCTAAGTCATTCTTTGACAAATATGTTAGTGCATCCAATCCTTGTGCATCATTAGATAGAAACAACACAAGGCATCGATCTTCGAAAGAAAATCCTTGTTTGCTAAATACAAGTGAGATCTTCTCTAGAAATACACTTATTGACTATGAAGACTTGATAAACCGTGTTCAAGGCACACAAAATTTACTAAGGCAACATGCCTACGCAAGCGAGGTCACCTTACAAAGCATCGTTACAAAGATCCTTGGACCGAATGTTGTAGCTCTTCCCTGTCATGTGACGAATCAGGAAAAAAAAAAAAATACCCCTGCACGAACTGATGATAGGTTGAATATACATTGCCCATAAATGATTTCAATATTGAGAGCTAATATGGATTGCCAACCAGTTGTATCGAAATCACTTATTCTTAAATATATTGTGAAATATGCATCCAAGGCAGAAAGAAAATCGAAGTCTTGTATTGATATGTTAACTTGAATTTGTAAAAAACAAGCAATTGAGGACAAAGCAATAGTAGCATATCACAAATTTATAGTTGAAATCATTGCAGATCATGATGTAAGTGCACAAGAGACATGCAATATGCTTTAAAAACTACCGCTTGTTGTTTGCAATCACTCATTTATGACACTAAATTTTGGAAGAAAACTATTCCATCGAATCAAAAGAAACCAACATGAAATTGCATTACAATTGAACTATCTACACTCCTACATACAACACCCTCTTGAGATGGAAACAACAACATTGATTGATTCTGCTAGATCATTTTTATTTTCTGCCACTCGCAAAGGGTGCAAATGGAAAGAAAGGAAAGAAAACGCAATTGTCAATGTCTTTCCTCAATTTTATTCTACTCCAAATGAAGATTATGAACAATTTGAAACATTTTGTTGGAGTGACCTACTTCTATACAAGCATTTTTGTAACATTTCAGTGGAAATAGGTTTGACCAAAGATGACATTGTTGCAAATTGGAAGCAAATGAATGTAAATAAATATTATGTGTGGCATGTCGATTGCATAGTTGATATAGAGGAAAACCATGAACAAGATGAGGACACTGACAATGAGATAAATCTAGAAAACATTGTACATATGAATGAATGGGAGTTGCTATTACAAATGGGGCTTGGTAGTGTTGGAAATCAAAATGTCCTTGAAATGCTTGGTAGATGTGACTTTGACAATATGAACAAATGGAGGGAATGTTCTATTCCACCACATTTACATGACATTGTTGAACATTTCATAAGCATAAACATGATGTATGAACAAGATGAAGAAACCACGTTACAATTCAATGATCAACCATATCCACTATCATCCAAATAAGAACTTGCACTTACCATTATTAAAGAACATTATTGTAGACGTATAAAAATGACCACATTCCTAAATGAATATTTTATGTTCATTTTTCTATTTGATTAAATCCAATTTAATTAAATTATCCACATTCTTCTATTTTATTAAATAAATTACTCAAATTATTTAAATAAAATTCACTATATCCATTTAATGAATAAATCATTTTATTCAATTAAATACCCCCTATCCACTTTTAATTAAATTCAAATTTAATTAAATAAGTTATCCCAAATTGAATAAATCTAATTTATTTAATTTCTCCAAATTGTAACCAAATTGAATGAAAATCATTTAATTCAATTAAATCCTATTATCTCTCCATCCACTTGCAAAATCCCAAACCCATTTCTAATCCCTTCTAGAATCTTCTAATCGCTTCTAATTAACCTAACCCTCCTCTAAACTTTGTCACATCCCTAAGCAAAGGGAAGTCACTTCTCAAAAACCTTAAAGTCTTTGATAACTATTGAAGGTTTTCAACCTTCAACCACTAAAACCCTTAAAGTCTTTGAAAACCATTAAAGGCTTCCAATCTTCAACCACTTAATCCCCAAAGTCTCCAATAACCATTAATGGTTAATTCAAACCTTCCCACATGGTTAAAACATTTGTTTTGACTCAACCTCTATCCAACCCAAGGGTCTCATCAGGCCATTAATGCTTTGACCATGATTATCTCTTAATCATTTGCACAAAGGTTTATCCTTGGATTAACTCCTAATCTAGTGGATAAGCCTAACTTAGACTTGACCCTTAGCCTTTAGATAACCATGAGGTCTTCTCAGGCCTTTAATGCCTCCAACCTCTTCTCTCAACCCAATCCTATGTTGACACTTGTCATCATTTTATTGGTGTCAATTGTGCACATGGATCCCCAACTTTCAAACCTGGCCCTTGATTAAACCATTCAATCTTGACCATCCATTGCCCTGTTTGTGCTATAAATAGAGCCCTCATTCCTCCATTCAAAACAATCATCTTTCAAATTTGTAGCATTATACTTATGCTCAAATTCTTTCAAGCTTTCATTTCATATATGCTCATCATTTAGCCTCTTTTAGATCAGAAATTAGACTAAATATGCATGTTTAGAATAAGTTCTTTATCATTTTAGCTCAATCATAGATTAAATATATCATGTTAGGATAGTATTCATACTAATCTTGTCATCTTATCATTTAGTTTATTGCATTTTTAAGCATCATACATAGCTTCATATCTATTTCATACTAAAATCAATCAAAAGCATCTCTCGTTCTCATATTTGCCATCCCTAAACCATTTTGCTCAGTAATCTGAGAGCAAAAATGTTGGTTTGAGGGACATTGTGAGATAGAGAACCATGGGACCCTCCTTGGGAAGCTGAGTAACACTACGTTACTCCATAGCTTGCATCAAGAAGTCCTGTGTGTGTGTGTGGACTAGTATTCTAACATATTTTCACATATTAAGTTTTATTCGCCCACTTTTCCCGCATACAATTATAATGAAAATTCCTTCAACCAACCCTTGCACATGATCATACAAGGAACAACAGGGACAGGAAAATCCTACCTAATACATTGCATTACACATGCACTTTCGATTTTAACATCAAAACATTATTACCCACTCCTTGTTGTTGCTCCTACAGGAATTGCCGCATTCAACATACATGCCTCAACTATACATTCTGCCCTTAGATTCCAATAAAAGAAATGCAACCAGTAAGGGGATAATCGCTATTAACATTTCAAGAATAGACGAGACACATAAAATACCTCCTTATTGATGAGATGAGCTTCATAGGACCAAAGATACTATTGAAAATAGATAGCAGATTGCATGAAGCTTTCCCCCACCAACAAAACTTGTGCTTTGGTGGGACATCAATCATTCTTGTTGGTGACCTAGCACAACTACCACATGTTATGGACAAGCCTATCTATGCATCACACTCAAATGCCAAGTTTTTATGGGACTGATTCACTACAATTGTGACACTTCAAACAATATTTCATCAACAAGGTGATTCTCAAGATCAAATTCACTTCCGTCGAATATTATAAAACATGTGTGATGCACAACCAATTGAACAAGATTGGGAATTACTAATGAATTGCACAAACAAACTACTATGTATTGATGAACAAAAAAAAATTGACAAAGAAATGCACCAATACTCCACTAATGATTTAGTTACAATGCACAACAAAAAAAATGGTTAAACTACTAAATCTTCCTATTGCACTTAGTGTTGCAAACAAAACACACATAAAACCAAATGTCAATAATGATCTAACCAACTTCCCCATGAACTTTTGCTATGTAGAGGCCAACGAACAATGTTAACAACAATCCCATGGATACAAGCAAGCCTTGTCAATGGATCACTTTGAGAAGTGCTAGATATTGTATACACAACTAGTTCTAAGCCCCCAGATTTACCTGTGTATGTAGTTGTCCGATTTGATAATTACAATGGCCCACCTTGGAACCAAGATGACCTAAAAAGTATAACTATAACACCAATATCTGTAGGTAATCATAGACAAATTCCACTATCCATGGCCTGGGCGATTACCATACATAAATCCCAAGGATTAACATTACCAAAAGCTATAATTGATATAGGTAAAATAGAAAGACAAGGGTTAACTTTTATAGCTATATCAAGGGTTAAATCAATAAAGGACCTCCATATAGAACCACCATTCTCTTTTGATCGATATTCAAGAATGAAGAATAATCCATACACAATTATCAGTAAAAAGAAGGAGTCTCGACTACAACAACTCTCATTGTAAGGTATGCAATTTCAATTTTATATTTTATACAAAAAAAAAACTTACTATTAGTTGCTATTCCAAAATTGCTACATCAAATGCTTAATGCTTCCTTTCTTTGCTTCACTAACTTCCATATTTATATATTTTTAACCGTTTATATAAAACCATCCATGCATTCCTCCTAAAAAAACACTAACTACTTGTTTCACTGTGCAGAACAAAATCAAAGAAAAAACAACAAAGCTAACCTCAAACTCATTCATACCAACCAAGGCAAAAATTTATCTTCAAGATCCAAATGTATAAGATTGATAGTTTTTTATGTCTCAATCAAGATTGTATATAAATACTTTGGTTATTTATCTTTCAAAATAAACTATTTTGTACACAAATCACATATCAAAATAAGTATCTACGATTATAAGTTATTGTTTTCTATCAGCGTAACCCTTCCACCTCCTTAAAATACAAGTACTAGTTATTAATTAAAGCGATGTGTGTTGGATCTAACAAATTAATAATTATTGTGGTTGAAAGTGCTAACATGTTGGTTAGACACAGGTTCATCATCTTAGTTGAAACTTTCTACTAGTCAATTTTGTTTTCTAAAATGTTATTACTTCATTGAAAATTGTAGATCCTTTAAAAGTTGCATCTTCCTAAGTGAGTACCGAAAGTCTGGTTTTTTTAAGATTCCCCATGTCAAATTTTAAAAAGTACAAAGGCAATCAAAATTTTTCCCCAAAACAAAATTGGACAAGAATCAAAACCCATATTCTCGATTTCACACTTCCTCTGCAAAGTTGAAAAGCATGCAAAATTTAAATACCAAGCGGTCTTTGGCTAACTCAAACCTTGCGAATCCACACTAATTGCTCTCTACTATTGTCTATGAAAGAGTTTCTTTCTGGACCTCATTTGCATTAGATTGCTAGAATTTTCATAAAAATATTTTGTTGTCAAGTTTATAGATTTTCTTGCAATATTTCATAAGCTAATCCTCAATTAAATATGCGCTAATCTTAGTCCATCTACACGTGACCATTATGCTCTCAAAGATATTGACATCTTTGAGAACACGGATGAAGTCTACAAGTGAAGGCATTGAACCCCATTAATTGATTGAATTATAAATGATATGCACCTAGGTCATGTTAGACCTAGAAGCCCTAAGATTTTTGTTAGATTCTTTACCAAAATTGGCACAAAATTGGCACAAAATTGCAATAGGCATTAGGACTTGGAATCGAGAGAAACCAGCACTTCACCTAATTTCACTTTGATTCTATAGGAAAAAAGCGTTTATGGACACATGAGCATGAAGTCGTCTAATTTCACCTTGATTATATAGGAAAAAAGCGCTTATGGACACATGAGCATGAAGTTGCCTAATTTCGCCTTGATTATATAGGAAAAAAGTGCTTATGGACACATGAGCATGAAGTCACCTAATTTCGCCTTGATTATATAGGAAAAAAGTGCTTATGGACACATGAGCATGAAGTAGTCATTAAAAAAATCCTTACTTCACTCTTTTGAATTTTTTGAAGAAAGATGATAGCAAATGACTTTAGGACGAACTACTCATCATTGAAACAAAAGAGGCAAGGAATTAATAAGATGCCTATGTACAATGTAAAAGTGACTTTGATGAGGTCCTTGAGATATTTGTACACCACTCAATCAAGTAGTTGGAGCTTAGATGCATTATAATGTCAACCATGGATGTATTATCCAATACAAATCATTTGTCAAGGATTTAAATTTGTAAGATTGAAGATTTACGATAACAGTTATCCTATCTAGTTGACAATTTCACAAAAACAATTAATTTTGAAAATTGTGAGAGTTGGTGTTAAATCGTTTTACATGGGTGTTTATGGACATATTTTGTCTAATGTGGCAAATTTTGGAGGCTGAAATCCTTATCAATTGAGAGAATTCAATTTTTTCTCTATTTGTTTACGAAAAAATTTAATTATGGAATTTTACAAAAGTTGAGATCATATGATTTTACAAGAGAGTTTGAGAGAACATTTTACACGATATGATCATTTTTAAACGATGTGCCACCAATAAAAAAATTATGCTAAAAATCATTTTTTTAATGCTAGTTAAAATTGCATAATATAATTTCTCTACATATTTGTTGACAAAAATTTATTTGTTGCAAAGCTATTCATTAATTTTAGTTGCAAGTTTTATTTGTGAGATAAAGTTTGTGTTTGGTTGCAAAGATTAACATTTTATTTTGTGGCTTTTGGTCTTTGTCTACATGAGTGGATTTGAACATCTTACTTAGAGGCTTTTGAAACATGTTTATGATAAATTGTTGCTTTTTCAATTTTGTTATAATTGATTGATGTTCACCAATTCCTATCAATGAAGTATCAAATAGTGCCCCAAATCTAGATGGAAATTGCATACTGTATATGTAGGAATATTGTATAGGTCATAAGAATGAAAAAAAAATGCAAATATATACAATTTGTTCTTCTATGCAAAAAAACTAACCATTGAAATAAAATAAATGAAGGAGGGAATTATATGATTAAACTATATGCATGTCCTTTATTTGAAAGATTATTAGGTTGATTGTGAGATGATTTTGAGGGAAGAAAAAAAGATTCTAGTGGAATGACTATGAAATAGATAGCAATTTTAATTTGAAGGAGACATTAAAAAGAGTGAAATGCCAATATTAATGTCTTATCTTCTAGGTATATGAAATATATAATTTTCTTCCAACCACTTCCATCTTTGATTAAAAACCATATAAAAGTGTGGAAAGGATGAAGACCATATTGTAGGGCCTTTTTGTGGCTTGATAAGAGAAGAATTCAGGAGGGTGCTTGTCAAGATGAAAGGTCATTGAAATAGATTAACGGTTCGAACTTAAAGTTGTGAAATTTTAAAATGGAAGATTTTCTTGTAGCTTAGGACTAGTGGTTGCAGTTGTTGGTCAAATCCATTTATGATGAAAGGTGAAGGATTGAAACTATTGAATGACTAGACATATTTGAAGAGATTGCAAGTTTGAGAAGGATGAAAATTACACCCATTAAGGTTCCTTCTTAGAATTAGATTCCTCCAATGAAGAAGGTGAAGTCATGTTGCTAATTGATTTAAGTAGTTTTACATTCTTTCTTGTATAGGTAGTTGGACTAGATTGACTTATAGAGCATAAAATATTGCTAATTGTTATTTTGAAGTGTTTATTTTACTTGGTAGTTGAAATATAGTCAAAGAAATGTTGATTTAATGCTCTATTGCAGCTATTTTATTGATTTTTATTAGGTAAATAAATCACTCTCCTAGGTAGGTAATAAGGTCATTTGTCATCCTTAATTAAAGGTAATCAAGTTCCACATATATCCCATAAATTACTATCGATTAATGACTATTAGATACCACCTTTTCCTCATCTTTGATTGATGACAATTAGATTTTATCTTTGGATCGTCAAGTAGAACCATTATCTTAACTTGATTAAATTAATTTGATGCAACCATGGCCCAAATGGTATAATAATGAATTATCCAACCATGTAGCCAAAAAAACTTACAACAATCTAATGAAACAATGACGTATAATTTCTTATATTTGTGCCCGGAGGCTTTGTTAAAAATTGGGGATGCTTTAGGAACCCTAGTTGGTATTGAGGAGGATTTCCTAAAAGGTCTTAAAGGAGACGTAGCAAACATCTATGTGGAGATTGATCTCCAAAAAGGATTCTACAACGCTCTAGAAATCATTTCAGAAATGGGAAGATGGAACCAAAAAGTGCAAAGACTGGGCAAGCAAATTCCTGGCAAATGTATTCTCTGAAACCAACTAATCAAGAACAACTCAATAGCAGCTTCAACAGGTGTTGTTCATCTCACACATCAGTTTCACCTTCGAGCTTCCCCGATTAAGGAAGGTCTGAAGTTGGATAGGGGTCAGGCTAATCCTTTGGTTCCATCTGCAGTGGAGGCAACCCAGCTCGACAGGAATGCCTTTGGCCAGTCTCAAGTCAAAGATCATGATTTTTTAGTGCCTTCAGCCTCTCCAGCGCCTCAACCACTTCTCACTCCTAGTTCTTCCCCCTAACTTAAAGAGTCTCTTGGCCAGTTGCTGCCCTCTAGCACAGGTATGATTTCTCCATCCCCTCTTTTTTCCCCTCACAGTTGTCCTCCTCTTATTCTCTCCCCTATCCATAAGTTGTAGCCTCAAAAGCAGTTAGAAGTCTATTTGGCCAAAAGCAGACTCCTTCCCTCTCCAGAGGAGCTTTTAATATCTTCTCTCAGCCTTCTTCCAAGGTTCCAAAAAAAAAAAAAATAGTCTCAGATTCAATAAACAGAAAGCTCACACCCACCTCAAGAAACCCATTCCCAAACCATTGCACGTTGCCAAAATTTTGCAAGAAGAGGAGTCCATTGAAATGGATCTTATGGTTGAGCTAGAAGAGGACCACGAGCCTCTTCTACCTAATGGTGAGATCCACTCTCCCTTAGATTTTCCCCCATCTGAGCAGATTCTTAATCTCTCAATGGGTAGCCCAATACCATCTATGTTTTCTCCCATTCCAACTCCTCAAGATCTGGGCCTTTCTTTAGATCAAAATGCTAAGAAACTGTTGTAGGATCTAATGATCCAAGATGAAGACCTGGACTCAATTCTAGATACCCCTCTAGCAGTATTGTACTCTCAGGTCAAAGAAAAAAGAAAGTTAGGCCTTCATCAGATTCGTGAGGGTTTGGAAAAACCAGACTTTGGTTCCTCCCCTCCTAAGAAAGGCCGCAAATCTCTTATTGAAGCCAGGACTTTAGATGGTGCTGCTAAAAACCAATCAAAACTTCAAGACCTTTGGAAAGTAGAGAAGGGGAATCCCCTTCCTGAACAACAATGAAAATCTTATCTTGGAATGTTAGGGGTCTCAATGCCCCTAACAAACAAAGGGTGATCAAAAGGAGGATTCTTTTGGTCAGTGCATAAATTATTGTTTTACAAGAAACGAAGCTGGACAATATGCAAGCAGTTGCGTTTGGTAGTGGAATTAACCCCCATTTCATTACTTCCTCGCAAGTGACAGTGGATTTAGATGGGGCTTCAGGAGGCCTAATGATAATCTGGAAGCCTTGCCAAGTTAAAGTTGTTGGCATTGCTTCAAATAGGAATTGGATCCTAGCAAAAGTATTCCATCTCCAGTCCAATTCATCTTTCTTTGTCATTAATACTTATGGTCCAGTCTCCCCCATCAACAAACGCCTTTTATGGTCCTCCTTAGATGTAGTCCTATCTTCTCATACTAAGGAACAACTCTATATAGGGGGTGACTTTAATGCTATCAGAAGAACCTCTGATAAAAGGGGAGGATTAATCTGCTTAGGTGGATCTCAGCAGGACTTCAACGACTGGATTGATAGGAATGGTCTGATGCAAATAGACTCAGGTGATTTGTTCACTTGGACAAATAGAAGGACATGTTTTAGCAATATTGCCAAAAAATTAGATAGATTCTTTTGGCAAGGTGACTTAAGGAGCTTCCCATTCACCCTTTCATGCTTGGTTATCCCCTGTTCAGGATCGGATCATTATCCCATATTGCTGTCCTTGATTGATAATAAGTCAAATTACAAAGCCCCATTCAGGTTTGAGAACACGTGGATGAAGGACCAAAACTTTCTCTCTTTGATAGAAAATTGGTGGAAGGAGGCGTTGGTGGTAGGCTCAAAACTCTTCTGCTTTAGTGCTAAGTTGAAATTTGTCAAACACAAACTACTTCAATGGAACTCCCAGCATTTTAGAAACATCTTCTCAACAAAATGTTCGATAGAAGGAAGATTGGCAACCCTAAATGATAAGATCATTCTGGAAGGTATGGATCTGGAATCGTTTCAACAAGAAAAGATGCTCCTACTGGAATATGAGGATATCTTGTCCAAAGAAGAGATTTTCTGGAAGCAGAAATCGAGGGAGAACTGGCTTAGTATGGGAGACAAAAACACTAAGTTCTTTCATAATGTAATAAAGATTAGAAGGAGTAAAAATTGGATATCAAAACTAGAGTCCAAGGACAACCGAATCATAGAGGATCCTGATGAAATTAAGAAGGAAATCACTTCTTTCTTTTTCAATCTCCTAAACAACTTTGAAGGTTCTCAGTTAATAGAGCAAGGAAAGATGTTGGATGTGATCCCCAAGATCATAATAGACAAGCAGAACCAAAATCTAAATGAGAGCATAAAGATGGATGAAGTCTATCAAGCCCTCAATCAACTGCCTTTGGGTAAAGCTCCTAGCCCGGATGGCTTCCCAATGGATTTTTACAAGAAGTGTTAGCACATCTTAGGTCAGGATCTTATGGCAGCTCTGGAATGCTCAAGGAGATCAAGAAGGCTTCTTAAGGAAGTTAACAACACATTCATCGTCTTCATCCCTAAGAAGGAGAATGCAGTAAAGCTAGGTGATTTCAGACCCATCTCACTTTGCAACACAGTTTATAAAATCCTCTCAAAAGTCATGATGAATAGAATGAAGCCCCTCATGGAATCAATCATAACAGAAGAACAAACAGGGTTTGTTGCAGGTCTCTCAATCCTTGATGGAGCCATAATAGCATAAGAAGCAATCCATACTCTCCAAAGTACTAAAAGACCAGGTATGATGATTAAAGTAGATATTTCAAAGGCTTGTGATAGTGTAGATTGGTGATTCCTCTGCAAGGTTATGCAAGCCTTTGGTTTTGTAAAGCAGTGGATTGACTGGGTCTTCAAATGCATCTCCACTCTAAAATTTTCAATCTTGGTAAATGGGAAACCATAAGGCTTTTTTTCCTCTACAAGGGGAATTAGACAAGGAGATCCTATCTCTCCTTTTCTCTACATTATAATGGGGGAGATTTTGGGCAGAACACTAAAGAGAAGCCACATGAAAAATCTTTTAGAGGGAATCAAGGTAACCAGAAACTTTACAGTCACACACTAGCAGTTTGCAAATGATAATCTCCTCTTGGGGGCAACAAAAATCAAAGAGGCTTCCCACCTTAAACAAATTCTAGACACCTTTGTGAAAGCCTCAGGACAAATAAGGAATAAGGACAAATCCAAGGTCCACTTCTTTTCTACCTCTAGACTCTTGCAGTCTAAAATACTTTCAATTTTGGATTGCACTGAAGGATCCCTCCCTTGTATCCATCTGGGAATCCCAATTGATCATGGCACTGAGAATGCTAGATCGTGGGATCCTCTTAAACTAAAAATGGATCAGATCTCAAACTCCTGGAAAGGGAAATGGCTGTCCTGGGCTGGCAAACTTGTTATGATCCAAGCAGTAATAGCGACCCTGCCCATCTATCTTCTATCCATCCTATCTCTCACAGCAAGTGCAAATGCCTTTCTTATTAAGAAAATGACGAATTTCTTTTGGAAAAACTCAGAGGAGAAACATAGGATAGCTAATTGCATGGGAAAAAATAATCAAGCCTAAAGTCATGGGGGGTTTAGGTCTTAAGGATCTCAAATTGCAAAATAAAGCTCTAGGGGCCAAACTAGTATGAAAGTTCATCAGGTATCCTAATATCACATGGGCTAGAATGCTAGCCACTAAATATTTACCAAATCAAGAACCAACCAATCTTCTTCGAGCAAACTCATTCCCCAAGGGCTCTAAAATGTGGAATTTTTTAATTTCCTGTAGAAACTTGATATCAGAACAAATCTCATGGGATATCCGAGATGGAGCTTCAAGCCTCTTTTGGGAAGACTCCTGGGGTGGCTACCCTCCCATAGCTAATTCACTCAACATTCCAACAATAGAAAACTGGATTAAGCACCACTGGGGTGTCAGAGTGAGAGATTATATGAGTTTTGATGGTTCACCCGACTCTCAAAGTTGGAGATGGAAATCATTGGAAGGAGTTCCTACTGCAAGGAATGATATAGACCAACTCAAAGAACTCTTAAAAGCAAGAAATGTTAATCCGAGAAGAGGGAATGACTCTTTAATTTGGGCTCCTTCTAAAACAGGGCTCTACAATCCTAGAGATGGTTACAGAGTACTGGTTAACAATGTCGTTCAGGATCAACTAGACTTCCCCAAGAAGTTGTTTTGGAGCTCTAAAGTCATCCCTAAGGCATGGATCTTTGCATGGATAGTTTATCAAAGGAAGATCTTAACTACAGAAAAATTCACAAAAATGGGGTTCGCAGGACCCTCTAGGTGCATCATGTGCAAAGCTCAATCAGAGACAGTGGACCATCTACTACTCACCTATCCCTTTGCATTCAAATGCTGGCGATGGCTCTATGCTAAAATTGGCCTGATCACAGCTCTTCCAAATGACATCAAATCCCTGTTTCAAAGCTGGACTATCCCAACCAAGGAGTCCACCCTGAGTTCAATCATGGAATTGTCCCCTTCAAGTCTAGTCTGGGAAATATGGAAGGAGAGGAATCGCAAGCTATTTTGACAACAAATCCAGAAGAATAGAAACAATCTTGAACTCAATTGAATCAATTATTGTGGATTCAGTTAACTGCAAGTTAGCCTTCTCTTTGGGTCCACCGAAAGTTTTCTCATCTTGGGATGAAAGCATAAGGAAAAATTGGCATGGGATCAGGATTCCTCCCTCTTTTGGGCAAAAAGACAACAGGAGAAAGATTGCTATCTAGTCTCCTCCAAAGCCTGGCTGGATAAAACTAAATTTTGATGGCACCTCAAGAGGCAACTCGGGCCCTTCAGGCATAGGATATGTAATCAGAGACCACACAGGAGCAATCCTTGGGAAAATGGCAAAGTCGATCTCCCCAGACACAAACAACATAGCAGAGTTGAAAGCTTTACAATTCGGACTGAGAGATTGCATTAACCATGGTTTTAATAACATATTAGTGGAGGGCGACTCAGAGATTGCAATAAATGCCATCAAGAGGAAAAACACTCCAAATTGGAGACTGCAGGAAATTCTAGAAAGCATAGTCGCAAGCTTGGATAGGATCGACAACTATGAAGCTAAGAATATCTACAGAGAAGCAAACTCAGAGGCAGATGTTCTTTCGAAATTAGTCGCTCAAGGATCCTATCTTCACAGTTGGGATCAAGGGTATCTTCCTGTTACTCATGCAAACCATTGCAATTGACAGGCTAGGGTCCCAGAGGTTTAATCATATGCAAGAATCCCTTCAGGATCTTGCAGAAGCTTCCTACCTTTTGCTATACAGTTAACATAAAATTTAACCCTGGCGGCTAAGCTTAACGGTCATATCAATTCAAATTTAATCCTACCTTTCTTGGGAGGGTGGGCCCACAGTTAATCACGTCATCTAAGTCGTAGTCATGACCTATGCTTTCTCTGATCCTCCTCTCGAGATAGCTGACAAATTGTCAAATCAATTTAAGGTCTGTGTGGCCTGAACGAGAGATTTGGCATGACAAGGACAAACATCCCTCGCCACCTTTGCTAGCAAATTTATTGCAAACCCGACCATCATTATTCGGCTTTAAACAGTGTGCCATCCTTCTTCTTCATATTTGTTTTCTGCATTCCGTGTTCATTCCCATCTCTCTGCTAATTTCTCTCAGAGTCCAATTCCTCCTCTGTTGACTAGCCTGCATTGCCATCTATGGCGTCTGAGCCCCCTTTTGGCTTCATCATGAGCGTGTATCCCAGACCCACTTGTTGTTTTGGAGCAGACACTCCAATCTCCCTCTCGACATCAACACGTCAAGTCTCTTTCAGGAAAATTACAGACTTAAGGCTCAAGCGCCTCCTCCTCTTCTTGGATTTCCCCCTCACTTTGGCTATGAAGATGATCTTAGGCAGCAGACACCTGAACAAAGATGAGTATCCTCGGGACAACACCAGCATTTCCTCAAGGTTCGTTGCCTCCCTGCTAAACCTAAAACTCGCCAAGCAAGCAGTTTGGACTCTCACCAAGAAGATTTTTCTGGAGGAGGTCACCCAAGAGCTCCAGAAAATTCTAAACAAAGCAATTCATGACTTTGGGGCCCCTCGGCCAGGGGATAGAATCCTCTTCAACACTCATGGAGAATTAATTAATTATTATCCTTTCCTGCTTGACTTGAAAGGTAAAGACCTAGATAGGCATCGAGTTTTTGCGAGTGTTGGTCTTGGCTGCCTCAAATGGCGGTTCCTGGGAGAGAACTCAGATGACCTGGGAAGGGAGGAGGACGTAATTTAGTTTGCAAGACTCAATGCTATTCTGCCTCCGAAACCAGAAGATGAAAACCCTCATTTGGAACAGGCTCGCAAGGGTTGCGCTTGCAAGGGTCGTCGCGAGTCTGGAAATGGCCGTGGTAGAGGTCTCCCACCGAGCAGAGGTCATGGACGCGCAAGGAAGGAGCATCTGTCATCTGAAGCTCACAAGGAAAATGCAAGCTAGGCCCCCTCTAGCTACCTTAAGCTTTTTGTTATGTCTCTCAAGCAGGTTTTTTGATTTCTTTATTATAATCTCTATTAATAGGGCAGTAAACATCTGCCATTTAGACTTTAAATTCTTGTTTTAAAGGGTTTTCTCATACTTTCATATGGAATGCCTGCTTGCATTCCTTCTTTTCTACTAGAAGGAATTTTGATGCATCCTTTTTTGTTGAACTCTGCTAAAAACTATTGCTCTGTAAATTCTATATAATCAATATAATATGGCTTTGCCTTTACTGATAAAAAAAAATTTCTTATATTTGTTACAATTATTAAAAAAAAATTGCAATGCATATTTTCTCTTCTTATCAAATTTATCCTTTCCTAAAGAAGTGATTATATGTCAATAAGGAAAGATATAGAGTAGAAACATACAAAATGATGAAGTTTGGTCCTTGTAAAATTGTCAATTTTTTTTAAAATACTTTTAAAGTATAATTGTTTACACTCCTATAGAAATAAACTCCTTATTTATATAAGAAATTTTGAATAATGCTAACACTAGTTATAATATCATTATCTTCTTTTTCAATTCAAAGAAGAGAGCCCTTTCATCAAAATGTTTGAGAAATGGAAGGCTCGCAACCTATGAGAGCCCTAAGAGTTAGCATAATGTTTGAGAAATGCGACATTATGGATGACTAAGAGCTACCTCTATGACTAAGATTTACTCAAAGCATCAATATTTTATGTTTGAGGAATGTAGGATGGTCAACTTAGAACAGTTTTTTTTTTTAATGATAAAGGTTCAATTGAACTAGATAAAAGGTCAAATAGATGTCAATGTATTCTCTTTTGATATATTAGAAATATAAGATATCATAGTATACATACACAGAATTAATATTAAAATTTAAATAATGAGCATCAAATCTAAATGAAGGTAAATCGTGTGGCCATTCAGAGAAAAAAATGAAGGTAAATCGTGTGGCCATTTAGAGAAAAAAATTGCATGATGCGTCGAATAACATCTCCTTAAAACTTAATTATTGCTGCCACAAAAGAGCCATTTATACCCATTTGCCTATAAGCATCATTTCCCATATTGGTAATCAATTTTTTTTGGGTTAAATCAGCAAGTTATCAAGAAAATATCAAGATCAATCTTCCAAAGAAACAAAGCCAAGAAGGATACATTTTGAGAGCTTGCAGTTGCAGATCTTATAAACTTAACTGAATTACAAATGTACCCAGTTTACATCTCTTGTCAATCAGATTGCTATTGCACCAAACTACTTTGGTTCGATCTTTGCTTTTAGTGGATGAAATCAAAATGAGTATTATGGTGTTCACAGAAGGAAATAAAAATCTATTTTCTTGAGAAATTCTCAAGATAAAACCAATATCTCTGGTCAATCAGATTGCTACTGCAATAGACACCTTTTAATGTTTCAATCTCCCCATCTAATAGGATAAATCAAATTGGAAACTCCTTTATTGCTAAATAGTACAGACAAGGATTTGAATATTGAAAAATTCTCAAGATTTAAATGAAAACATATTAAAAATTGGTTTAAAATGCAAGAAAGGTGAGCTCCATCGGCAATTTTGAATATGCCAAATCAAACACCATTAAGTTGCACATAATTAATTAGAGTACTATCAGTCCTGCCTTCCATTAAATACCAAGAAGAGCTTCCAGCGAATTTGCTAATAGGTGCTCTGAATCCAGTTGACTTTAGAAGGTTTCCAGCTTTATTAGCCTAAGCCTTCTTTGCTGCTGTTGCTATTGTTATCCTCATTACCCTTCTAGTCTTTCTTTTCATCTGGGTGTATTTTCTCTTTCTTGAATTTCTTTGGGAATCATTGTTTATACAGGGTGGGTCTACAATCTCCCCTTCATCATTCTTGGCTGAATCCATTGTTGAAGTTAGTTCTTCTAATATCATATCTACTGCAGCAGCTGTATCACCATCTACCAGTTGCAGCTCAGATCTAATTAGATCAGCCCCTGTATAACCTGTTGCAGACGTAATGAGCTCCACCGAATCATTATCATGCTCCTCTGAATCCTTCATTTTTTCTTTTGTTTTGTAATCTGCTCTCTCTTCATCCTCGGAATTGTCACAACCTTTGATGTGCAGGCTATTGTAGTGGGTGCCATTATGATATGACAACAAGAGAGTACCTGCATCATCAAAATTGTTTATTTCAGAAACTGCTAATTGTCCTTGATCAAACCTGTAGACACGAATATTCATGTAGAAGGCCTTTGAAGCTGCGTAAAGCTCCAAATTACCACCCCATTCTGCATCTTTTGACATTTTTGTATAGTATTCTTCAAAACTCCCAGCGTTTCCTTCACTGAAGAAACCTGCAAACTCTTCAGGATAGCTAACCAAGTATTGCACCACTGTCTGACGATACTCTGCATGTGATTCTTGGTCACCACACAGCTGATCTGACAGAGCTCTGAACAAACAGTTGCCATCTCCTGTGATGTCCACAATTCTTAGCCCCAGTTCAGCCAGCTGGGCTCTAAATGCATCCATATTATCCTTACCCTGTTCCACGCTTCTCTGGTCTTGGCCCGTAGAACTTGTTCTTGCAGCATCATCTTCTTCCTCTTCCTCCTCCTCCTCTGAATCCTCGGAAGAGTCACAACCTTTGATGTGCAGGCTATTGAAGTTGGTGCCATTATGATATGACAACAAGAGAGTACCTGCATCATCAAAATTCTTTATTTCAGAAACTGCTAATTGTCCTTGATCAAACCAGTAGACACGAATATTCGTGTAGAAGGCCTTTGAAGCTGCATGAAGCTCCAAATCAACACTCCGGGCTGCATCTTGTGACATTTTTGTATAGAATTCTTCAAAACTCCCAGCGTCTCCTTCACTGAAGAAATCTGCAAATTCTTCAGGATACCACACCAAGTGGTGGACCACTTTATCATGATACTCTGCATATAATTCTTGGTCACCGCACAGTTGATGTGACAGAGCTCTGAACAAACAGTTTCCATCTCCTGTGACATGCACAATTCTTAGCCCCAGTTTAGCCAGCTGGGCTCTAAATGCATCCTCATTATCCTTACCCTGTTCCACGCTTCTCTGGTCTTGGCCCATAGAATTTGTGCTTGCAGCTTCGACTTCTCCCTCCACCTGTCTCTCTCCCTCTCCCTCCTCTTCCTCTTCTGTTTCTGCCTTGGCCTTCCCCATTTCCTTTCCCTGAATGTATTTCTCCTTCTCCTCTTCTTTCTCTTTCTCTTTCGCTGCCTCTTTCTCTTCTTTATCTTTCCCTTCTTCTTCATGGTTTTCAGGCTCAGGAAGAACATTGGATTTAGCTCTGGTAGCCTTTCTGATCCTGGCCATACTGAAATCTTGTAAAATGGTGGAATTCAGTCTATCTCTAGAGCATTTTCTTTGCAGATCAACAGGCAGAAAACTCACCCAAGAGCGTTAGAGCAGGCAAAATGAGAGAGAACTACACAAACCTATAATTTCTTTTAATTTAACCAAAGGGTGTCTCAAGTTCTAAAAAGTAACAAAAAAATATAATTCTCCCAGTCTTGATAATTACATAAAATTTGAACACATCAGTGAGTTGGAGAATGCAAGGAACCTTATACTCAGAAACATGGAAAGTGCCAATCCGTAGGTCTTAGCAATTAGTGAAGGCTTTAACCTTTCTGACCCATTCTTTGTAAGACATAACTACATGAGATTTAAATCACAAATGGTTTGGCATTCAAATCTATAAAACGGTTTGGCATTCAAATCTATATTAAGTATAACAAACATATTCATTCTTTAAGTCCTTTTGTCCATAATTACAATCTTTTATATTACCTAGACAAAGATATGTGATATAGACATTTCACATTCGAGTTATTTCATTGCAAATGAATAAGTGATCAGCTCACACAATTGCATAACTTGTAGAAACAATCATTATAACATGCAAACTCATTATCATATTAGTGATTAAAAATGAGATCTCAAAGAGAACAATCATATAGACAACATGACTCCCAATCAAACACAAATTCAATTTACCAAACATGTCCACATCAAGCACCATAGTTAAGGAATCCATAAAAGCATTACCATAGAAATGTTGAGTGACTAATCAAATATCAACATCTCCATGCAGAGAAAGCATCACACCTCCTCTCACCATGCACTAAGAATGCATGTTGAATTGCAACTATCTCATCCAGTAACAATCCAAAAGAACCTAGGTGTTGAAAATAACTCTTCAAGAGATCCACAAAACCACAAGTTTTTCTTGACCATGTAATGTTGGATATTGTTGAGAAGTTTGTTGAGTGTTGTGTTGGCATTGATGTCAACATATTCCTCTGCATGTTTCAGTGTTGCAGTAAGTGTAGCGTCCTAAAATTGCGACACTTGCAATTTCGACTGCATTTTGGTCTTCACGATGGCGACGCAACACGCAACCTGAATGGAGACCCCGAAACCTGATTATGACACTGAAAACTGCATTTTTCAAGTACCCTGGCCTGAACCTCCTTGCACCCTGCTGTCCCGGGAGGTGGGACCAGAGCGCCCAGCGCCCTGGTCCCTGGGTCCTATTTTGGGCCCGGTCTCTTTTGGACTTCGGGTCTTTATGTTTGCAAATTGGAAAATTATCTTTCCTGGTCGGCCTAAGGTCGGGAAAATCAGTCTATCAGCCCTAAATGACAAGTATATAAACTACATTTTCCTCTTTCATTCGACATGATGGAAAAGGCGTGGAAACTATACTCAAGCATTCAAGCATTCAAGCATTCCTTCAAGCAATTGATCATTTCAAGTCTCCATTCAAGGCTAAGTGTTGCATTCAAGACAAGGATTCAACCATTGAAGAGGAGATCACATACTACATGCTACATCCAACATACTACTACAACATACAACATACAACATCTATACCTTCGCACATAAGGATACAAACATCCTTACAACAAGGTATTAGTACTTGTTTTACAGTCATTTACATTTACAGCACTTGCTCATTTCTTGGTTAATTCCAAAACCGGGGTTTGACCTAAAGGCAAACCCCTAATCCCTGACCCCCCAATCGTCTTCGCTTTTCTGTGTGTAGGTTGCAGGTACGCGGCTGAAATTGAAGATCTGGAATCCTTGTGCAGAGACGAACAGATCCCCCTTCGTTTCGCGGATTTTTCGGAGGACCGTGGCGCCGGGCGCCATCGTCCCGACAACTTTTGCTCAAATTTGCAGGACAGCGTCGTATCGACATTTTACTGCTAATTCCAGGTCCGCAGCTTCATCCTATATCCCTATCTCAGTTTATAAGCGAATCTTTGCCACTTTCTATGCATTCCTAGCTTAATTCTTCTATGCACATTCTTTACAAAAGAGGGTAGCCTTGCTTTCTTAACCCTTGAAACACATTTAGCATCCAATCTTGCATTGTGTGGGATTGGATCTTGTGGGTTTCAACCCCCTCTTTTGAATGTAAAGTCTCTCCCCTAAGTGAAAACCATCAACCCTAGTGAATCTCCCTTCTCTCTCCTTGGAGTTGGAAGAGGGGAGAGCAACTAGGGTTCGATCGCGATTTTTCGCTTTACAGTAAGATTAAGTAAGTTGGTTTGGTCAGTATGTTGTAGTTGAGTTGTTGTGGATTAAAGGGTTTTGAGATACTTATCTCGAGTTGATTCAGCTGAAGTTTCAGTGGTCTGCAAAAAGATTTGATCTTTCTCCTCTTCTTTCTCTCTCTTTCGTTGCCTCTTTCTCTTCTTTATCTTTCTCTTCTTCTTCATGGTTTTCAAGCTCGGGAAGAACATTGGATTTAGCTCTGGTAGCTTTTCTGATCCTCGCCATACTAAAATCTTGTAAAAATGGTGGAATTCTATCTATCTCTATAGCATTTTCTTTGTAGATCAACGGGCAAAAAACTCACCCAAGAGCATTAGAGCACACAAAATGAGAAAGAACTACACAAACCTATAATTTCTTTTAATTTAACCAAACGATGTCTCAAATTCTAAAAAAGTAACAAAAAATATAATTCTCCCAGTCTTGATTACATAAAATTTGAACACATCAATGAGTTGGAGAATGAAAGGAACCTTGATACTCAAAAACATGAAAAGTACTAATCTGTAGGTCTTAGCAATTAGTGAAGGCTTTACCCTTTCCGACCCATTCCAATGATCTATAAGACACAACTACATGAGATTTAAATCACAAATGGTTTACCTTTCAAATCTATAAAGTGGTTTGGCATTTCTAGGTCCTTTGTCCATAATTATAATCTTTTATATTAACCAAACAAAGATGTGTGATATAGACATTCCACATCCGAGTTATCTCACTATAAATGAATAAGTGATCAGCCCACAGAAGTGCATAACTTGTATATCCAATCATTGTAACATGCAAACCCATTATCATATTAGTGAATAAAAATGAGATCTCAAAGAGAACAATCATGTAGACAACATGACTCAAGCACCTAATCAAGCACAAATTCAATTTGTCAAACATGTCCACATCAAGCACCATAGTTAAGGAATCCATAAAAGCATTACCACATAAATGTTGAATGACTAATCACGTATCAACATCCCCATGCAGAGAAAGTATCACACCTCCTCTCACCATGCACCAATCATGCATGCTGAACTCCAACTATCTCATCTAGTAACAACACAAAGGAACCAAGGTGTAGAAAATAGCTCTTCAACAAATCCACAAAACTGCAAGTTTTTCTTGACCATGTAAAACCTGTAAAACCACTATGTTCAAGAACACCCATGCACATCCATACCCACTTCACACTTGGAAAACTCTAAAAATCTAAAAAAGAACCATAATGGTAAAACCAAAGCAATAGATTATCACATATGAGTATCACCATGGATTTTTAAGAAAAAAATATAAACCCCTCAGACCCAAGGAACATGAATCCAAGCCATGTAGGTACAACCATTTATAAGGAAAAAGCAATTCAGGAACTCCAAGCCCATTTGTAGGCCAACTCCACAATCGCTATCGATACATGCGTATGAGGGAGACAAACTATTTCAAAAGCTTCCAGATAATCAAATAATCAACTCCATACCCTCCATGCATTCAAGGTAACACAAGCAACACCTTCCAATACTAGAAAAAGCAAGCACCCAACATAAGCACATCACTCTATAGTTGAAACAACCCAAGATTCTCCATATCACTTGGGTGCCACACAGAGACACCCAATATGATAGCTATGTAACATGCAACCATAAAGTGTAAAAAAGAAAGACTTCATGCATCAAGATTGCACTGTCAACTGGGAGCTTTAGATCAACATCACTTCAACATGATCAACTCCATTTTCTTCATCTTCATCATCCTTTAAATTATTTGTGTCCTGAAAATTGAAACAACTACAAGACTTCCACTCGCCAAAAAATCAATCTTCAGCTGATTCCCTAAAGTTTGCCAAGCTGAGAAACCTTCACAAAAAGAATACCTAAAATCTAAAATACTAAGGATATTCACATGCATTAGCATGCAACGCACATGCAACTCGAAAAAAAAGTACATGCAAGTCACAAAAAACATATGCAAGCAACCTTCAAATCCCAAAACAAAGCCCTGATACCAAATGAAGGGAAATAGGCATCTCAAAAAAGGCATTGAGATTAGTATGTGCATCCAACATCAAGTACAAACACATCTACTATGTCATAAACAAAACCAAACATAGTTTATTTTCCACATTAATCCTTAGAGAAAAGATATTGCAATTTTAGATCTTATCAAATCAAGCAGTTTCAATAGCATGCATACATTTGGATTCAATTAACATAACCATAAAACATGAAAAAATAATATAGAAAATAGAAGAACACAAAATTTATGTGGAAAAAACCCTTTCGGGTAAAAAAGACTCAAAAAACACAAAGCCAAGGTATTATTCAACAACAAAACAATTACAATACATTCTTCACGCTCTAGGCCTTTAGATGAAGATTTACACCCTACTCCATCACGGAGAAAATTCGGTAGCATAACCCTTGCAAAAATGAAATCTTCCTCACACATTTCCTCTAACAATTCTTGTTTTTATAGAGCTTACAGTGCAAAAAGAACTTCCCAAAAGCATCCACATTCAATGTATCTACGAATGTAAGTAGAAACTTCCTTTTGCATAACTTTTGCATAAAAAATATTAAACACAAATATTATTTATTTCATAAATACAATGCGTCCAAGATGAGATAAACAAGCCTTTTGCCAATTTGGAACTTTCCATTTTACTTCAAGCCTCTATCCAGGTGAAAGATTTGGTCGCACTGAGAGTCTTCCAAATTTGTGCTCAAAGATAGGACAGAACAATTGCCACATGTTGCTTGGAAGGAACTTTAAGGAGCTCCTAAGCATTTCTCTTCTTCAAAGCTCCCTCGTTGTGACAAGTGTCACAATTTCCCTTTCTCCTCAACACTTGTTGCACCCAACTTGTCATAGGGCCCCACAATTAAGCTTTGTGATTTGGAAACTTATTATACATTTAATAATTAAATAATTAGCCTTGGGACTACTAAGGTTGAGGCACTTTAATCCCAAGAGTAACAACATCACTAAGATGATGGAAGATTCAACAAAAAAATAATGAATAGCATAAGGATATAATGAAAGATGATACTCAAATGGGAGGAGAGGCCTCTAATTTATAGAATTTTCAATAGAAAAATCAAAGGTCTAGATAAATTGGTTGATGGATGGCTAGGATTGATTGAGGATTAGGGTATGGATCAAATTTTTGGTCACGTGAAAAGTGTCCCATGAGGTGTAAGAGATATGTTTAAGGAATGTAGGGCTCACAATCAATGAGAGCTCTCAAACAAGAAGGATTGAACAAGTGTAAAAATTGGATTATTTGGAAAATGTGGCTAGGAGATCAATGATGGGGATTGGACATACCAAATTATGGTGGGATAATGTTTGATGAGATTAATTAGTCTAAATCACTCAATTAATTATGTACTAATTAATTAATGTAGTTAGAGGTTTTTGGAGATAAGATTGACTTAATCAAATAAATAATTAAGGTAATTAATTAAATAAATAATAAATATCTATTTAATCAATGGGTAAGATAAGGGAAAATCAAGTGTGGTTAGGTGTGGTCAAATTTTGGGTGTCTACAATAGCTACTTGGCCCCACATGTGGTGTGTTATTACAGTTATGCCCTTGTTGATGATGATAAGTAGCATAGATTCTTGTTCATCATTACAACTATTAGTGAACTAGGAAAAATGATGGGACCTATTTAGTGTAGTACGAGTGTTTAGGTGTTAGTGAAACAAGGAGAATATGCTTGTAGTAAAGCTACATAGATGTGATGTTAGTACAAGCTAATCACACTGAGTATATGAGATGTATATTTGAGTTGGTCACTATGTGTACATGTGATGTATGTATGAGTTATACATTGTGGTTTTATGTTCCTACTACTTGCTGACATTGTAATAACATTTGCATGCATAGATGTGATGTTGGTACAAGCTAGTCGCACTGCGCATATGAGATGTATATTTGAGTTGATCACTATGTGTACATGTGATGTATGTATGAGCTAGACACTATGGTTTTATGTTCCTACTACTTGTTGACATTGTACTAACATTTGTCTTGGATATGCTTAACATTATATGAATTGAATTTGGAATTATAAACTCAATTAGTGGCTATGTTTTAAAAGAGATGCCATCAATCTCATCTTTGTTGTATGAATAAATTATTTGTATTTTTTGGCATGTAAACTATGAAGCCTCTAATCCCCAAAAAAAGATATAGGCAAGGTTTTTCAAATGTAGCCTCAAGGAATAGGTTTGGGTCTAGGAAATTGTTATGATTTAAAGAAATTACTTTATTTAAGGTAAGAACTTGAATCATGGCATAATGTTGTTACCATTACTAAAGTTTGGTAAGGTTATGAAACTAGCACTTCTAAATTGGAAAGAAGTTATATCTAATCAATTAAAATAGCATTTGAGTGCAATGAAATTAACCTCTTTTTCTTTCAAATATTAGTAACCAAAGGTTAATATAACAATCTTGTGTAGGATGGTCAACTTAAATCAATTGTTTGTCTATTAATAAAGGATCAATTGAACAAGATAAAAGATTACTTGGATAAAAATG
This sequence comes from Cryptomeria japonica, assembly GCF_030272615.1. Classification (NCBI taxonomy): domain Eukaryota; kingdom Viridiplantae; phylum Streptophyta; class Pinopsida; order Cupressales; family Cupressaceae; genus Cryptomeria; species Cryptomeria japonica. Next base: position 764,310,791 of record NC_081408.1, read on the forward strand.
TATTCTCTTAGATATACAAGATGTTAAGATAAATAAATTAAAATATTTTATGGGTAAGGACCCAATAAAACCTTCAACTTCATGATAAAAACAAGAGGTGTAATGCAACTAAAGTCCCTGCCTTTTGCCAAAAATTTGAGATTTGTTCTATGTTTGTTGAAAAGTGTCAAGTTGAGCGTTGAGCATCTAAGATATTATATGTATAAACTATGTAAATATTTCGAATAAATAATCAAATATAGAAAAGGAAATTTCAATCTCCTGTAGCATAAAACATGTAGATTAACATTAAAATATTATATTAGCACAACATCAATGCTTACATCTTAAGAGTGCATCATTTGGTGATCATGTCTTTAATTTGTATTGTTGGTAGAGGGGATTGGTTCTTATTGAAGAATTTAACAACCTTCACTTTGTTTGAGAACATATTTATATATTGACAACATAATTAATAACAAAAAAATGTTTGTAACTTTTTAATTATTTATATGATTTTTATCTCAACTCTCATTTATTTAAATTTAATTATATTAGTTACATAAATTAACTAATAAAATATTATATTTCTATTCAATAAAAGAAAAAAATACACAACAAAGAAAACATAACATTTAGATAAAGATGATAAAATATCTTCTTTACTACAACTAGATCTTTTGTATATAAATGATTATATAGAACAAAAGCTATATTTCTTTTTTCTACTTGTATTTTGTTTTTTATATACATAGTCAAATTCAAATATATGATTCCTTTTCATAGGTGCACATAGACGAGTGAACTAAACCTTAAAAAAAAGTATATATATATTTTCTAGATAAATATTATATCTTCTTATAAAATATGTAAGCTAGTAGCAATCCATTGTAGGTGCATTGAAATATGTGTGAATCGCAATGATGATGAGAATAAATCCCAAATGCAGCACCATCAACACAATGTTAAATACAAAGCGTTCCTTGGTGTTGCGATAGAAGATCATAATTATGCTAGTTTGAGTTTCTACTATGTGCTAGAAGTTAGAACCCTAATCAAATTAACAACATTGAGAAGTAAAATATCTTAGACACACAAAGACCTATAACAAATACAAATGGTAATTAGTTTAATTATGGAAATGACAAGAAGATCCAGCTCATTGTAGCCCTTCATTAACACATCTACCTTGAACGGCCAACTATCGATATCAGTACCAATTGCAACCCCCAGATAAGATGACAACCTTTGGGCCATAGCCACATTCGACAAAACATACTCCATCAACAAATTTGCGCCAGTCATGTATGCTACCAAATCACTTGCAAGGCACCAAAAACACAAAATTCAAGATATGTAGCCAAAACTAAACCAAGCCATCACATTTCACACCAAAAAGCTCAAAGCTCCACATATTGAACGTTGTCCTTGTTGAAATGTGGTGACTGATCAGCAAAGTACTGTACACTCAGCACGTATCCTCGCAGGGAAAAAAATTTTGTTGTTTTTCGTTGATGAAAACCGACATTGTAATAAAACCCTAAAAAGGTCGACTTTGTTTGTTGCCCTAAAAATGCATGTTATAAGCGGCTGGGATGCTTAAGGCACTGTAAGGTTGATGTACTGTTTTTGCTGGATAATAAGAAAGATTGGACGGCTGTGTATGGTGGACGTAACCCATTCTAGGTGAACCACATTAAATCTCTGTGTTATTTGTGTCCTGTTTTATTTCTTTATCTTTCATATTTAAATCTGCATATAATTGTTAGTTCATATTTGCTTCGGATCTGCTTGAAACCCTAACAATTGGTATCAGAGCATATTGTTGGTGTTATCCTAAGCGAGGAAATGCGAAGGAAAAGCACTGGTGAGACTTCAACATCATCGAGTAGTGTTTTGAATGTGGAGAACAGAGGAAGATCAAAGGAAAGAGGGAAAGGCCCTGGGAATGAGAAGTCACAAGGGAAGTCAAAGAAAGGACGCTCTCAATCTAGAGGAAAGAAAGATTGCTGGTACCGCGGAAAGCCTGGTCATCTAAAGAAAGACTGTTGATCTCGGAAAAACAAAGAAGGAGACAAAAATGAAAATGACAGGAAGGAAGCTAATATTGCAAGTAATATTTTACAAGATGCTTTAATCTTATGTTTGTATAATGTTAATGATTCTTGGGTAATAGATTTTGGGGCTTCATTTCATGCTACACCCCATAGAAAATATTTTCTAGATTATGTTCAAGGTGATTTTGGACAGGTATATTTGGGTGATGATGAGCCCTGTCAAATTGTTGGAAAAGGAAAGATAAAGACCAAGTTGTAGAATGGTAATGACTGGTTTTTGCAGGAGGTAAGACATGTTCCTAATTTAAGAAGAAATTTAATTTCTGTAGGGCAACTAGGTAGTGAAGGTTACATAGTTACCTTCTCAGACAATATGTGGAAGGTCACTAAAGGATCATTAGTAGTAGCTAAAGGTGCGAAGGTAGGCACGTTATATCTGTGTACTGGTAACATTACTGCAGTGACAACAACAATAAATGTTGCAAGAACAGATTCGATAATGTGGCACCATAGGCTTGGGCACATGAGTGAGAAAGGGATGAAAATCCTTCACTCCAAAAATCTATTGCCAGGACTAAAGAAGTTGATTTAGAGTTTTGTGAAAACTGTGTTTATGGTAAATAGAAAAGAGTCAGATTTCTCAAGGTTGGGAAAGAAAAGAAGAGTGAGAAGTTAGAGCTTGTACATTCAGATGTATGGGGACCGGCTCAGGTATCATCTCTTGGTGGCTCTTGTTATTATGTTATTTTTATTGATGACTCAACCAGAAAAACATAGGTATATTTCCTAAAACAAAAATCAGATGTTTTTGAAACTTTTAAGAAATGGAAAGCTTTGTTTGAGAATGAGACAGGGAAAAAGTTGAAGTGTCTCAAATCGGATAATGAAGGTGAGTATTGCAGCAAAGCATTTGAAGATTATTGTTCCTTAAATGAGATTCGAAAGCAGAAGACAGTTCTAGGAACTCCACAGGAAAATGGTGTGTCAGAGAGAATGAATAGGACTATTATGGAACGTGCGAGGAGCATGAGATTGCATGTTGGATTGCCCTTACATTTTTGGGCAGATGTTGTACATACTGCTGTTTATTTGATAAATAGAGGACCTTCAACCCCTTTGGATGGTGGTATTCCAGAGGAGGCATGGACTGGTAAAAAGGTAAATTATTCTTTTCTAAAAACTTTTGGTTGCGAAGCTTTTGTCCATATTGATAAAGAAAACAGAACCAAGCTTGATGCTAAATCTCAGAAATGTACCTTCATTGGATATGGGATAGATGAATATGGCTATCGGTTATGGGATTTTGAAAATAAGAAAAAAATTAGAAGTAGAGATGTTATATTCAATGAAAAGGTTATGTATAAAGAACAGATGCAAGAAAAGAAGCATGAACAGGACAAACAAGAATATGTGGTGTTGGATGAGATTCCTAAAAATGAAATACCACGGGTGCCTGATGCTCAGCAACAACAGATTGTCTCACAAACTCCTGCAAGTGTTAGACGTTCTACGAGGACAAGTAGACCCCCTAAAAGATTTTCTCCTTCTTTGTATTCTATTTTATTAACGGATTCTGGTGAACCAGAAGAATATGAAGAAGCAATGTAGGTAGATGCCAAACAACAGTGGGAGCTAGGCATGAAAGAGGAGATGGACTCCTTGATGAAAAATAAGACTTGGGACTTAGTCCCTTTACCTGCAGAAAAAAGAGTCTTGCCTAACAAATGGGTTTATCGGCTGAAGGAGGAGGAAGGAGGTCAGAAAAGATATAAGGCCAAACTTGTGGTAAAAGGTTTTGCACAGAAAAAGGGTATAGATTATGATGAAATATTTTCTCCAGTTGTAAAAATGACTTCAATTAGAACTGTACTTAGTCTTGTGGCTGCAGATGATTTACATCTTGAATAATTAGATGTCAAAACAACTTTTCTCCATGGAGATCTGGAGGAGGAAATTTACATGTTGCAACCACAGGGATATGAGGTCAAAGGTAAGGAGAACTTGGTGTGCAGGTTGAAGAAAAGTCTGTATGGCCTAAAGCAAGCACCCCGACAATGGTATTTAAAATTTGATAGTTTCATGGCTGAACACGGTTATCATAGATGTCATTCTGATCATTATGTACATTTTAAGAGATTTGATAATGGCAGTTATATTATCCTGTTGCTTTATGTTGATGACATGCTTGTTGCTGGGTCTAACATGCAACATATAAATGATCTTAAACAGAAATTAGCCAGGTCATTTGCTATGAAGGATTTGGGTGCAGCTAAGCAAATTCTCGGTATGAGGATTACACGGGACAGGAAAAATAGAACCTTGAATTTGTCCCAAAGTGAGTATATAAAGAAGGTGTTGAAAAGATTTAACATACAGGATGCAAAAGCAGTTAGTACACCTTTGGCTAGTCATTTCAAATTGACTAAGGAGATGTGCCCAAAGGCCCAGGAAGAGGTTAATAAAATGTCTAACATTTCGTATTCATCAGTTGTTGGCAGTTTGATGTATGCATTGGTATGCACAAGGCCAGATATTGCACATGCAGTGGGAGTTGTGAGCAGGTTTATGAGTAATCCGGGTATGGAGCATTGGAATGATGTGAAATGGATTCTTCGGTATTTGAAAGGAACTATTACGAAGGCATTATGTTTCAAAGGATCTAATGCTGCTCTGAGTGGATTTGTTGACTCTGATCTGGCGGGTGATATTGATTCATGGAGGAGTACTACAGGGTATGTTTTTACTATAGGGGGAACTGCAGTCAGTTGGATTTCTAGGCTGCAAAAGGTTGTTGCACTTTCAACCACTGAAGCTGAGTATGTTGCTGCTACATAAGCCAGCAAGGAGATGATTTGGTTGCAATATTTTCTGAAGGAATTGGGTCAGACACAAGAGGATAGCCCATTGTATACTGATAGCCAGAGTGCCATTCATCTTGCAAAGAACTCTGCTTTTCATTCAAGGACAAAGCACATTCAGCTTAGGTACCACTTCATCTGGATTGTTTTGGAGGAGGGTCAGTTACGGCTTGAGAAGATTCACACAAGTGAGAATCCTACCGATATGTTCACAAAGGTAGTTCCACAGGAGAAGCTGATTTCTTCGTCAGTTTCCGTTGGTCTTCTTGATTGATAATTGTGGAATTTATACCAGTCAAGTCCTAGTGTTTTATCCAGTGGATGTTGCATGTACAGTGGTGTCGTGTAGTATCAGTCTCCAAGTGGGAGATTGTTTGGTGTGGAGCCTGATCAGTCTCCAAGTGGGAGATTGTTGAAATGTGGTGACTGATCAGCAAAGTACTGTACACTCAGCACGTATCCTCGCAGGGGTTCAGGGGCGGTAGCCCCCAAGAAAAAAAAATTTGCCGTTTTTCGTTGATGAAAACCGACATTGTAATAAAACCCTAAAAAGGCCGACTTTGTTTGTTGCCCTAAAAATGCATGATATAAGCGGCTGGGATGCTTAAGGAATTGTAAGGTTGATGTACTGTTTTTGCTGGATAATAAGAAAGATTGGACGGTTGTGTATGGTGGACGTAACCCATTCTAGGTGAACCACGTTAAATCTCTGTGTTATCTGTGTCCTATTTTATTTCTTTATCTTTCGTATTTAAATCTGCATATAATTGTTAGTTCATATTTGCTTCGGATCTGCTTGAAACCCTAACAATCCTAGGATAGCTAAGAGCAAAGAAGAGAGGCATGGGGTTTAGAGCCATTAAATAGGAAGGAAATTTAGGGCGGAAAAGTTGGATAAGATCAGACATAATAAATTATAGTAAGTTGGGTTGTACATATAGAGATGAAGCTCTGACATAGGTCGAAGACTACAAACTAATCATGTTTGCACAATCATTCGGGTAGAGCGAATGCTTTTTGGGATACTTTTTTAAATTTTGGAATTTCCCTTATTTATTTATATTTCTAGAATATTATAAGAAAATCATGTATGAAATTTGAAGAATATTATTATAGAGACATTTATTTTTATTTATTTACATCTTTCTTTCTTTAACTACTTCAATTGTTGTTTTAATTTTTTAAAATTTATATCTACTAGAAAATCATGTATGAAATTTGAAGAATATTATTATAGAGACATTTATTTTTAGAATGTTATTATTGAATCCATTATTGAAGAAAATCATGTATGAAATTTGAAGAATATTATTATAGAGACATTTATTTTTATTTATTTACATCTTTCTTTCTTTAACTACTTCAATTGTTGTTTTAATTTTTTAAAATTTATATCTACTAGAAATTGCACTTTAGTGTGCAATGGGTATGATAAAGATAATATGTTGGTCTACTTTTTGCATACATTTGTGTAGTACATGAGGTCTTTTGGTTTCCATGATGATGTTTTTGCAACAAAGGTATCGATAGAGAAGTGGGACAAATGGAGAAGAATAGATAGAGAGATATAGAGGAAGAGGGAGAGAGAGAGAGAGAGGTGGGGAGATGGAGTGATAAAGAGATAGATCTAGAGAGAGGGAGAAAAGGGAGAGATAGAGAGAAAGACAAACAAAAAGAAGTAGAGATAGAGTAATAGAGATGGAGAGAGGGATAAAGAAGTAGGGGGAGATAGATATAAATCTCTCTCTCTTTGTGTGTATATATATATATATATATCAACACACGTACACATACACATACACACACAAATACAACTAAATTTATGTGCTACATGAGTTTAATTAGTAGGCCCTTTAACAAATGGTGTTTGCAACAAAGATCTTAGTAGAGAAGGAATAGTTTCAAATTAACTTTACATCTACTTATAGGGGTCTAAACACAATTGAAATAAAACCTTTAAATGAAGAAGAAAATTAGACTAATACTAAAAGTTCATGTTATGTTTGTAATAGAGAAAGGGTGAGAGAGATAAGAATACAAGAGAAATAAAATATAATATAATTTAAAATTATATAAATTTTATTATAATGTAATTTATATTAAAAAATTATTTTAATAAAAATATAAAATAATATAATTTAATGTATAAATTATATTATAATGCATCCCAACAACAAAAAAATATTAAACGATTAAACTCTCAATAGAAATCCATTAAACAAAATTATATTTTTATTTTATCAAAAATTAAACACAATATGTACTAAATTTAAATCAACCTGGGAGTCCTAAAAATCAACTCGGATGGCTCTTCTCGTGGTAATCCTGGTCATGCTGGCATTGGAGGTGTGGGCCGAGATAGCTCTGGGGATGTTCAGTTTATTTTCTCTGAGTATAAGGGTCTTCATACGAATAATCTTATGGAGGCTCAGGCTATTTTAGTGGCTATGGAGCGGGCCAGTCAGTTGGGTTGGCGAAGGATCATATGTGAGTCTGACTCCCAGGTTGTGGTGAACTTACTGAAAAGACAGTATATGGATAATGTGAGCTGGCAGCTGGCCTTGATTGTTGAACAAATTCTCACTCTCTGTGCATCTTTGGAGCATGTTACTTTCAACCATATTCCCCGTGAATGGAATGGTGTGGCTGATTGCTTGGCTAAATGGGCTTCCGATCATATGCATGACTGGAATTTGGTGGATCGGGGCCATCTGCCCCCGGATTTGTCTCATCAATTGGATCACTTGGTTGATCTTGATAGGGCCATTTAATGGCCTTGCTTTGTAATGTTTTCTGGGTTTAATAATATTTTTACCCCTTTATGTTTAAATCAACCATATAAACTTATTTTAAAAATATTAAATTATTAAATTTCTATTATATTTTTAAAATGTATATTTCCATTATAAATCACATGTCCATATTTTTGTGCCAGCCCTTTATGAGTACCAAGGCCAACACAATGTGCATTAATTTCCTATTAGAGAAGAATGTCATGTTGTCCACAATGGTGCTGAGAAATTAAAAAGGGCAGTTTGTAGTAAAAGAAATTAAATATCTACGATGTCCAAATTTGAAGAAATTCTATTTGTTGTGGTTAATAATGTAGAAAAGAAAAATAATTAGCATTTATTGACTGGAAGATTTTTTTCAAAAATTTTAATTGAAAAAGGAAAAAAAAGCCTAACAAAATTAAAAATAACCAATAGAAAAAAAGAAATCTGTAAAAATTAAATTTTATAAATTAGAACCTTCCAAACTAGTATAAATGTTTAATTTCTGCTGGCACGAATCTCCAAACAGAAATAATTTCATGAAACTGAAAACATTAGTCTCCTGCCTATAAGGCCTGGACTAATAAACATTTCCAAAAGTTATATGCATCTTTGAAAAAAAAAAAAATTCAAAAAGTTTTGATAACGAGGTCGCCAAATTCTTAATACCTATGTACATCATTTCAAGGTGAAGAAACAGAAACAGAGAGCAATGTATATCATTTGATTTTGTATTAATGATAAATTCAGAACATCAAAAGTAAATGAAGATAACATGGTGAAATCTCTTTTCTTGCAAGATAGAAGCGGCAGGGAGTTGAATATCTTGGAGAAATTTTCAACAATCAGAATGTTACTGCACTAGGCGCCTTTTAATGTTTCGATCTTCTCATCTAATGGGATAAATCAGATTAAGAACTCCTTAAATGCTAAATAGAACAGACAAGGACTTGAATGTCTTGACAAATTATCAAGTTTTAGATGAAAACATATTCAAGAATTGTTTTCAATGCATGAAAGGTGAGTTCCATTAGCAACTTTGAATATGCCAAATCAAACACCGTTAAGTTGCAGGGATTAAATAGAGTACTATCAGCCCTGCCTTCCATCAAATGCCAAGAAGAGCTTCCAGCAAATTTGCTATTTGGTGCTCTGCATCCAGTTGATTTTAGAAGGTTTCAGCTTTTATTAGCCTAAGCCTTCTTTGCTGCTGTTGCTATTGTTATCCTCATTACCCTTCTAGTCTTTCTTTTCATCTGGGTGTATTTTTCTTTTTCTTGAATTTCTTTGGGGATCATTGTTTATATAGGGTGGGTCTTCAATCTCCCCTTCATCATTCTTGGCTGAATCCATTGTTGAAGTTAGTTCTTTTAATATCTTATCTACTGCAGCAGCTGTATCACCATCTACCTGTTGCAGCATAGGTTCAATTAGATCGGCCCCTGTAGAACCTGGTGCAAACATAATTAACTCCCCCGAATCATTATCATGCTCCTCCGAATCCTTCATTCTTTCTTCTGTTCTGTAAGCTGCTCTCTCTTCATCTTCAGAAGAATCACAATCTTTGATCTGCAGGCTATTGTAGTGGGTTCCATTATGATATGACAACAAGAGAGTACCTGCTGTCTCAAAATTGTTTATGTCAGAAATTTCTACTTGTCCTTGATCAAACCTGTAGACACGAATATTCATGAAGAAGGCCATTGAAGCTGCCTGAAGCTCCAAATTACCACCCCATTCCGCATCTTGTGACATTTTTGTACAGTATTCTTCAAAACTCCCTGCTTCTCCTTCACTGAGGAAACCTGCAAACTCTTCAGGATGGCTAACCATGTATTGCACCACTTTCTGACGATACTCTGCATATGATTCTTGGTCACCACACAGCTGATCTGACAGAGCCCTGAACAAACAGTTGCCATCTCCTCTGATATCCACAATTCTTAGCCCCATTTGAGACAGCTGGGCCCTAAATCCATCCACATTATTCTTACTCTGTTCCACGCTTTTCTGGCCTTGGCTCACAGAACTTGTGCTTGCAGCCTCATCTTCCTCTTCCTCTTCCACCTCCATCTCTCCCTCTCCCTCTCCCTCCACCTGTACCTCCTCTTCTTCTTCCTCTGTATCCCCATTATCCTTACTCTGTTCCACGCTTTCCTGGCCTTGGCCCACAGATCTTGTGCTTGCAATGTCATCTTCTTCTTCCTCTTCCTCTTCCAACTCCACCTCCAGCTTTCCCTCCACCTGTACTTCTCCCTCTCCCTCCACCTGTACCTCCTCTTCTTCCTCTGCCTTGGCCTCTTCTTCTTTATCTTTATCTTTCCCTTCTTGATGGTTTTCAGGCTCAGGAAGAATATTGGGTTTAGCTCTGGCAACAGTCTTTACCCTGGCCATACTGAAATCTTGTAAAAAGGGTGGAATTCTGTCTTCCTCTAGAGAATTTTCTTGCAGATCAACAGGCAGAAAAGTCACCCAAGAGCGTTAGAGCAAGCAAAATGACAAAGAACAACACAAACCTACATAAACTTTGTTAACATTGTAACGATTGCTTTTCAAAAAAGTAACAAAGAATATAATTCTCCCAGTCTAGATAATTGCATAAAATTTGAACACATCAATGAGTTGGAGAATGAAAGGAACTGATACTCAGAAACATGGAAACTACCAATCTGTAGATCGCAGCAATTGCTGAAGGCCTTAACCTTTCGACCCATTCCAATGATCTATAAGGCACAACTACATCATATTTAGGTGACAAATGGTTTGCAATTCAAATCTATAAAATGGTTTGGCAAATTTATACCAAGTATAACAAACATATTCCTTCTTGTGATCCTAGGTCCTCTTTATGCACAATTATAATCTTTAATATTATCTACACAAAGATATGTGACATAAGTGTGCTTAACATACATATCTAGCTCATCATTACAAGGGCTATTTTAATAAATACAAAATCTATATTAACGAAAATAAGATTTATAAGAGTAATATTAGCGGAAGAGCATCAATAATCATTTTAGTTAACTTGATGTACTCTAAGCTTCTAAATTTTACATTGGATATCGATGATTTTTGTTTTTTGTTGTTTTCATATGGGTTTCAATCGCTTATAGCTATTGTCTCCTCGGCTTTTGGGTGGTAAAGACGAATGTTGTGGGATCTGTAAGGGTCAAGAGTGTTCATTTCAAAGTGTTGCCTGAAACATATTCTCTATTGTCCCATTACTCGTTCGCTTTGACAACCAAAGAAATTGCACAATTGATCCAATACTTATGCACAAATGTCCCAATAATCACGCTCTATTCATACCAATATAGTTGCACAATTGATTTAATTACTAACTTTTTTTTTTCAAGAAAATGGGTGATTATTGTCCCACTAAATGATTTTTTAGTGGGCTTTTAATTAGCAAAATCCAATGAAGAGTAAATATAACATAGGGAGTAACTAGTGCTCTTCCCCTAATATGTTAAAATCTTGAGCTAAGAACAAGCAATCGAACAATCATAAAAGATTTTAACAATTAAAATGAAAAAATAAAAAGATTAAAATATATATTAATTATGTTTTTTAATTTTTCATTATATAAATTTTTTTTAAAAAGTTAAATATAAATATATCATAAAAATGATAATTAATAATGTCAATACAATGATGTTATAATATAAATAGTTTATTATATTAGATGCAGACAAATGCTCAAGGATTCCAATGAAAGCATGTATGCTTACTCACACACATAACAGATACACAGTGTACAAAATGCAGCAAAAATTGTTATTGTCATGAATATGAAGACATGGCTACTTCTACAAGAACTATGCCCTTTTATACAAGAAGTTATTTGCTCTTACATACAAAGGTCCTCGTGTAAGTAGATGCCCTTTTATACAAGAAGCTCCTCTTCTATCCTCAAGTAAGTTGCCTTTCAATAAGTATTTCTTTTTTAATATTTCGAACTATCTAATGGTAGTGTTTTGGGACCACCATAAAGTATCTGTCTATAATGTATAAATATAAAATTGATTTATAACTAGTATATCTATATTTTAAAAATATATGTAAAATATGTCGAGAGATATCTTATAATAGAAGATAATCATCTGTAAAATAAATGTTCGTCTAAAATACTGAACATCAAGAATACAAATCTATTAAATTCCTGCATGCAAAGAGACAAGTGGCGAGAGTTTTATTTTATTTGGAGTAATAAAATAACACCTCCATAAAAGCTGAAACATGTCATATTTCATGCATTTACCCGTCATTTGCATATCAAATTGTTTACGGACATTTTGATATCGTTGTACATACCTCTAGACATAAATATATTATGAACAAATTAAAATAGACTTATAAAATACACTATGAACCAATGTATTTTGATTGGCCATATCTGGCTACCCAACTACTATGGGACCCTTCCCCTGATAAGGACCCTGAAATCTCGACACCCAAAAATTTGAATCTTCGCCTCCTGTCTTGAATTGTATGGGCACTCAAGATTTCAAAAATCCCAGTCTCAATTCGTCTACCACCCAAACACACTTGTCTTTAATTCACCAGCCTATAGCCTGCAATAATTGTCCTGTGGCTCTACGTTCTTTATCAACCTTGTTGACCCTTTTAGCACCCAATCCCAAAGAACAGATTCTAGCTGCTATAAATCTATCTTATTGGTTTGTATCTCAAGGCCACTGACTGTCTGAGCTTGTCTATTCATCCTTTCCATCCTGCCATCATGCACCACTACCTCGTTGTTACGGATCTATTAAGCTTTTTACCCAGTACACACATGCATCTAGTCGCAAACTCATCTATCCTCATTCCAAACTCATTCATGCATGTGATCTCCATCTAATGTGGAAGGATTCGCACGCCATCGCTTGCATGTCTTCTTCTTTCTGTCCCCATTCTCTATGTGATTTCAACATTGCACTTTCTTCCTTGGAACTAGGCTTCCCTAGGCAACCGTAGGCAACCCTCACACATGCCCTAGTTTATGGCTCCTACAAGATATTGGTCTGAAATATCAAACTCGTATGAGCCATTGCTCACAAGTAAACCTGCTACCAACCTCGAACCATTTATCTAAATGGTCTTAGCCTTTTTTTGGGTACTTACATTTTTCATATGCCTAGGCCTGCCTTGACTTATTCTTAAACTTGATTGGTTAATAAAACATTTGCATTCTCTCAAACTTGTCCTTCTTCCATCAAGGTATACAAATCCCTTGTAATTTGAATTTTGTTGTGGCTTCCTTGAGGTACTTCTATGCAATAGCATTATGTCTTTTTTTCTACATTATAATGTTCCCAAAGAGACATGTCTACAAAGTATTCTTGCTACCTTAACTTATTCTTCCTTCTTAGATCCACTTATGGTCGTGCATAGCATACATGACTATGGGACATAATAGATCCCATCTTCATCTTCTCATATTTTTCCTATATCATCATGTGCTCTGTATTTACACTTTTTTTCTCCTTCAAGACTTATGAGCCTCATCTTCTATATTGGTATAGTCAACTCCTACACATGCACTATCATGTGCTTCCTCCAATGCCTACAATTAAGTTATTTCCACATTCTCTTTTCTTCTCACCCTCTATGAGGATACCTTATCCTTTCAAGGATTGTGGCTAATTCATTATCTTTCAATGCCCTCACAATGTCAACCTCTTTAACTAGTTCCTATGAAAACTCACACTTCATCCTATCCTACACTTTGCATGATGATTCCTCATCCATGTCTTCTACACTTCTAGCTTGTGTAGGCTCATGTACAATGTATGTATTATCCCTTCCAAAATTGGGATGATTACCTTCTACTAAGGGAAGATATATTTCTCTTTTTCCTAGCTCTTTTTTCCTAATTTGCTTTTGGTTTGACCATTGTTATGCCTTCCTTGGCATACCTCTATGCAATAGCATTGTGCCTCTTCTTCTATATCACAATGTCCCCAATGAGACATGTCTACACAGTACTCTTGCTACCATCTATTCTTCTCTCCTCTTAGATCCACTTGTTGCCTTCCATAACACACAAGTATAGGACATATAGGTCTCATTTTCTCATCTTTGTCCTACATCATCATGTTCTTTGATTTGCATATTTTTCTCATTCAAGACTTATGAGTCCCATCCTCTATATTGATGTAGTTGACTCCTACATATGCACTATCTTGTGCTTCCTTCAATGCTTGCAATAAAGTTATGCCCACATTCTCTTCTCTTCCTCGCCCTCTATGAGGATATCTCCTTTCAAATATTGTGGCTAATCCTCCTCATTATATTTCCATGCCCTCATAATGACCCCCTATTTGGCTAGTTCATATAACAACTCACCATTTATCCCATCATACACTTTTCATGGCAACTCCTCCATAAATTTGGTGCTTCTAGCTTGTGTAGGCTTGTGTGCAATGTACATACAATTTGTCCTAAAGTTAGGATGATTACCTTCTACTATAACTTCTTTGATTTCTTCTCTTCCACATTCACTAGCCTCCTAGATTCAATCCTTTAGAAATATTCCAATAACGCTCTGGGTGAACAAAACAAATGCATCATTTTGGATACCATTGAGGCACACTATTGCCTTGCCTTGGCACTTTCTCTGCTCCTAGAGATCTATCCATCCTTTTGTTGCATCCTCCTCCTTTTAGACCTCATACCAAACTTGTACTTTAATACCTAGCCTATAGGCTATAATCTCCTTCCATTTCTATGTGTTTTGTTTGTGTTTTCTCCATAACTCAACTACTTGCAAGCTATTGGGATAGGTTTCATACACCTTGTAATCCTAATTATCACATTTATCAATTATTTTATTATATATCTATACACCCACATATTTGACCATCCAACTTGGAGCAACGCTTTATGTCACTTGTAGTTTGAATTTTGGTAATTGTAAGCCTCACTTAGTTCATCGAAGTTTCTAAATGCAAGTATGACAACTTGTGAGGTGTGTAAGAGGTTTTATACAAAGAGCAAGATGAAAGGGAATTAATTTTGGACTTGGAGAAAATCAAGGAGGAACTTTTAGCTAGTAAGATCTTCATGAGCATGCTTTCAAAATAGAAGATAAGACCAAATTGAGTGCCCAAAGTTGGTGACCGAAGTTTCATTTTACCATTAGTTAGCTTATTTTTGGCATTAGATTATGCAACTAGATTTGGGTACCTAACCAATGATTTTTAGCACATGGTTTTGGATGCCATTGATGGTTTGTGGATTTAGATTTTTCCTATATGTTAAGTGCTCAATATGTAGGTATTATCATATTATATTGCGTGTACCATTATACTACCAAAATATCTCCAAATTTGTATATTTGTGTGATCTCTTGTGAAAGATTGAACTTAATTGTATTCTAGCTAAGTTTACTAATAATACATTGGTTTGTGATTTAAAGGCTATTTTTCCCCAAAATTACTTACCCAACATAAATATTGCATCATCTATTGTATGTGTTATAGTGTAAGCCTAAATAATTTTCCTTACTATACTACTTTCCTCATAGGTTAATATTACAAAGTTTATGTAGCATTCCTTTTATTTGATATCAAATCTTGGCCATTTGTTGAGATCTTAGGTGAATTAATTCTTGTTTGATTGTGATTTTTGCATGAGTAGACTCTAGTTATAGGAAAAATAGCAAGCACATCTTAGGTGGAGATGGACTAGGATATTTAGGAGCAACTTTTCTATGTTACTTGTCCATAGTTTTGGGATTCCCTTTTGACACCTTTATGTATTGAGTATTTAATTTATTGGATACTTGGAATGGAGTTTGTATAGTGTATTTTTTAAGAACAGTGCATTTATCTAGATTAGTGTTTGCATTATATCCTAAAGACTCCTTGCTTGGATGATAATGTAAATAGTTTTGTTATTGACTGATACATCAAATCAGTTCAGAGTTTTGAGGCTAGATTTTTTACTGAATGGGTTTTTCATGCTAGAATTTTTATTGAATGGGTTTTCCTAGGATGTATCATTATGTTATGGAAAATGTTTTCTTTTTTTGTTAATCTCCTACAAATTATTTTAGATAGAATTTTATGTTCAACTTTCCTCTTAAATAAATGTAGGAAGCAATTTTTACCTCACCTTCCTTTCATTTGATATCAAATCTGATCAACTTAGTTCCTAGGTGATAGGAACAAGTTTTTTTGTACTAATCTTGATTGAGTTGGAGCATGCATATAGAAGACAGGAGATAGAAAACACATCAAACTAGAAATGGAAAAACTAATTGTCAATTTGAGTTGTGGATGCTCAAGATGGACTATTTTCTCATAGATCAAGATTTGTGGGCTATAGTATCTAGGTCCAAACAAATTATAGTGTCACTTAATGATTGGGTAGTGTTGGATTGAAAGGTAAGAAGCCTTAAGTGCTTTTTCTTGGAAAAATATGCTATTGAATTTCTATGAAGATTTACCATAAAAACCCTCTATGAAATGTTGGGTAACCTATACCAAGATAAATCCCTATTTTGTGGAAGAATTTGTACACTTTGAGGATGGGTGATGATGATTCTATTACTAAGCACCTTAATGCATTCGATATTATTGTAAACTAGTTATAATCTATGGGCATAAAGATAGAAGAGGTAGATCAATGCATGATGTTTTGTGTTCTTTTCCAAACTCATGTGACAACCCAATAATGCCTATTAGAAGTAATATTTCAAAGCAAGTGCTTGAGTATATCATGGTCAATCTTCTCCTAGAGGAAATGAGGCAGAAAGATATCAATTCCATCAAGGAAACATTATTTACTCATGAAAGGTCTAAAGAAAAAATAAGAAGGAAAATGACATATCTAAATCTTGAATTAGATATAAGTTCTTAGAAAGTATAAGGTAAAATATTGGAGTTGTTACAAGACAAGTCCCTTCAAAAGAGAATACAAGGTGGAGAAAAAGAAAAACATGATGTGTGACCTATGAGGATGAGGCACATGCAACTAATCATTCTTTCCTTTGTATTTATTAGAGTACATATTTGTATCTAGTCTCAAAATATTTTGCATTAAACATCAAAATAATGAGGTGTAAAAAAGATATTGACATTTGGTACAAATAGCACAACTGATGTGATATTTAACTCAGGTGATGAAAAATAGAAAATGTAAGAAGAAAATGCATACCTTGCATAAAAGTTACATTTTTAATTAAATATATTCTAAAGTTTGAACCATTTAGAGCTAAATGACTTGAAAGAATTCTTAGATTGTTTAGAGTTGGAGTGGGGAGGTGACAACATCTAAGGAGAATGCAAGTGTCATATAGAATTGGGATCTATTAGGAGTGCTAAAGGAAGGCCACTACAGATATGAAAAAATCATTGAAAGAGGAGCACTTTGTGGCTGATCTCTTAGAAAGAGCAAACTAGAGCCTCTAGATTTCATGATCAAAACAAGAGTCTAGGGCACTCCAAACCTAGAAATTTCAGATGGGGAGAAGGTCGCTATTTTTTGTTTTAAGCCATCTCCTAGGGAGGATCACCATTTCTAGTTTTCAATAAACCCTTTTTTTCTAAGAGATATTTATTATTTTCAACTATCTCCGTTCTTACTTCTTATTGAAGACTCTTAAGGAATAAATGTTAAACCCATGGTAGTTAGGCCTTCTAAGGAAAAATTCTTGACATATGTTTGTAGTTCTGCAAAAAAAAAAGATCATTTATGGTAAATCTTTAGCTTGTGACTATTTACCAGCAGATTCCTATTATGTCCATTAATTGTGCTAGTTAAACAACACTATTATCATAAACCTAGATGATTGGATAGGGTCAAAGTCATCATGTAATGCCCGCCAAAATACCCTAGAGAAATAAACCAAAATCTGCTAAAAAGGGAGATTTTTTTTCTTTAAGTTAATCTTCATTACAATGCTAATACTAACATCTAGAAGGCAACATTACAACCATTAGTCATCAATGCATCATTAACTATTTACATGATTACATGAATCAACATGAACATAACCATGAAACCATATTACTCAAGCGAAATGACCATTTAATTATTAACACAATTTCTATATAAACTCATACAATGCAAATCCATTCCCTAGGGTATCTCAACACCACTACTTGACAAAATCCTAACACATTATATATCCATCTTAGAACATCATATTCTATTATCCAACAATTCATTTACTTCTCATGCAATTATAATGAATCATTAACACTTAGGTATAATTTAATCACATAACTTGCCCTTTTAGATTCCTTTAGAAACTACCAAATCAAATACTTTTGATAACCACTCTTTATTCATCAATCACTCAACACTTCATTAATCTAAGTGCATTTAACCTTCTCCTACATATGGAACTAATTTATTTCCTTAAGCACAACCTTTTGCAACTCATCAAGATTACTTTTCATATTCATATGCAAGATTATAATAGAGAGCACTTATCTATTTCCAAATAAGATTATGTGCCACTAAACAAATGCAAGTGTCATGTGTTACCTACAAGAATAAACACTATCTAGTATTTTAATCCCCTAATCCATCATAAGATCGCATTCCCGTCATAATGAGCATTTCTATAACACAATCCATATATGAATATATCATCATAGTCCTATAACAATGAGTCCAAATATACAAGAGCCCATGGAAAAACACATAGTCTCTTTTGCTACACCTCATCCTATTGCATAATCATACAAGTTATGTAAGTATACATTCTTATTCCACATTTACATGTCATCGTAAAAAACATTGTCACTAATACATAGAATTCAGCTCAATAGGTCTTCCACATATTGAAGAGTCATACAATCCATAAAATATACAATTACACATTTATTTTCCATATCTCAAGATAACTAACATTGAAGATTAACATCTTTCCAGTCAAGGCATACATAAATACTAACATATCCGCTACCATCCACAAGATGTACACAAGACATTGCATTTATATCTCTCATTCATTTCATTCCTCGCTAATCAAAATAACATATGTACAATAGAATATCGGATTACAACCATCTCACTCAATACATCTCATTCTAAATTCAATCTACTACAAGTCCTATTATACATGTTCTCAATATACATAATATATAATCTTCTCTCCAATTGCATCCTTCATTTCGCATGATATCAATTCAAGTTACTTAGAATAGGCTCCAAGAACCATTCACATGATGAGATAATATAAATCCTTGTCCATGCACACTAACATCCAAGGAAGATTATCCCAATGGTAGAAGGCATCAAACCACCCAACCATGTGGAACCAAATAGGAACCACCCCTGTGCTAGGAGATGACAAAGGTTCCAACTCACACTCAAGACCTAAGCTAACACCTAACAACAAAAGGATACAACATGACATCACAAAACTCCAACATAGGAAATATAACATCAAAATACATCACATGGCTAAATCAAGCAAATAACCTTCAAAGGCACAAACAACAAATCAAGGCATATGAATAATGGACACATGTGGGGTAGAGTGTCATCACATGCTAACCTCATGTGGCATTTGTCTCCACCTTGGAGTCACTCAAGGGAGATTGGGTATACCACTCCAACAGTCTTCCCAATCTAGGATCCCAAAACCACATCCCTGGGTCCATCCAATTGGGGCATACAACATCATATTATTTTTCTTGATTAGGTGAATTCCTAAATACCTAGACTACTAATCAATTATTAATAATGTTATCACTTGCAAATTAAAATGTAAACTCTTCATGCAGTTCCATAGGTCTAGACCCTCCTTCAAGAGATCTAGTGCTCATAATCTAGGTCCAACACATGCAAGAGCCCACTCTCCCAGCCATGGACCAAACCATAGGGTAAAACATAAAAAAATACATTATAATAACAACATGAAGCTCAACATATAACAAGGATCATAAATCTAACAACACAAAAGATAACCATCATCATTCCACTAAGGCTAAACATCAAGTAATCAAGTCATAAACTCATAATGCTATAATGCAACAATAAAGAGAGCCTCGAGAATATCAAATAAACATAATCAAGGGAAATACATGAATCAATCAGCATAGAGTACTCCTCCACAGCGAGGCACAACATATCATCTCGTTGGAGCTGCACATAAACCTCCTCAACAATAAGGATACACTCAACTTGCTGGAGCAACATAACAATACCTCAACAAACAAGTGCAAGACCAATTTTCAGAGCCAAAATGGATTCACATGCATAAAAAATGCATAGCACAATGCCCAAAATCACCAAAAATGATAGTGCATAGCCTCTAGAGTCAAAACCCATCAATAAAAGTCAATAGGAAAGTCAAAAACCTAACCAAAAATATGTTGATATTGTTTTAGCACTTTTGTTACTACTTTGGCGCTATTGACTCCCAAATTAGCGCTCTTGTAGCCTATTTTAGCGTTTTTGTATTGAGTTGCAACTTTTGGGAAAACGAAAAAATATGAAACAATCAACCATGCCCAGATTCGGGCAGATGCATAAGCATAAACTTAAATCAACCCAGAACACAAAAGAGACCCCCACAAATGTAGGATAGGGTTTACACAAGCCTAGAGAGGTCATAAAACCAAGACATTGATCACAATCAATGATCATATGCACAAAAATGCTTCGCAGTGACATCCATACAAGTGCAGGTCATAACAAAGGATCTCCAAACTTTAAGAGACCTTGAAATAGGGTTTACAAGAGCAATACAACCACCACAACACAAATACTATAGCATAGAATAATCACAGGGATAATAAAACCAAAAAACTACATCTCCAAACACCCATTTCTACCCAAACTCAAGTTTAAAATCACAAATTACAACTTAAAGCATTCCCATTGAAATTTTCCCTTCAATAGACAAAATAAATAACTGAAATCAAATCCATATTTTTCCCAAATAATCTTTTAGCAGTCACGAAGAAAACAACTCTTTTCAAAAATCAAAATGCAAGAATGGAAAAAGATCTCCAACCTGGAAGTAGAGTGATGGTAATGCAATCATAGAAGAGCAAAAATCCAAACCAGCAAGCTTTCCAAAATCCAATCCAACCAAGCAATTCTCACTCCAAGCAATTCGAAAATCCAAAAGTCACAGGAAGATATCTAGAAGCACACCCCACAAATATGCTTACCAAACCAATAAATAAGATCTCATTCAAAACTACAGAAAAATATCCGCCAATCAAAATATTCCAATAAAATATATTCTATACCAACCCCCCTTCCAAAAATCGAGTTAAGAATATAAAATAATATTATTTACTTACCTTCAAATCTCAACCATTAAAATAATAGGGTAGGTATAAACACAATATTTAATTACTCAATTAGTAACAAGAGGATGTAATAATAATATATAATAAACAATAATATTAAATTAAATCCCAATAAAATAAATCAAAGGCATTATAAATAAATGTTTCAATTAAATATAAACTACAAATAATATAAATAAATAAACAAACAATTAAATAATAATATCCTCTAGAATACTCCTTCCACCGATATCACTATGCCTCGTCGATGAATGGATCTATTGTCTCACCGAAGCCTTTCTTTATCCTCTCTTGTCGTCTTCCACCAATAAAGTTGTATCGGTGAAACAACGCATATCGGAGACATGCCTTTTAGCCTCCTCAAAACCTATTTCCTCATCGATATCTTTTATCGATGTAACTTCCTTTTGTCTGATTGATCTTATTCTTCTAATGAGAACGTTTCTTTCGATGAGTCCCTTTGCACCAATGGTATTTTCTCCCTGAAGACCTTTTCCCGTCGATGAAAACCATCTCCACTCTCCTTGATATCTTTTGTCGATGGAATTACTATCTTCGATGAGTCCTTTTTGAAGTTCATCAGCATATCCTTTCTTTCGATACCCTTTTTATATCGATGAGACATCGTTGGGTCTCATGTCGAAGAAACCTTGGGCTTCGGTAACTTCTTTGTTCCTTCCATCGAATCACTTTTTCTGTCGACATCACTACACTCCATCGATGAATGGGTCTATTGTTTCATCGAGGCCATCTTTCTTTTGATGATTTGCTTCCACTATCATCTTTCATCGATGAGCTCATTAGTAATCTTTCCCAATAAAGGTGCATCAGTAAATCCACACACATCGGTATCTTGCCTTATAGCCTCCTCGAAACTCACAGTCTTAGCGATATCTTTTATCGATGTAGCTTCCTTCTATTTGGCGCCGATGGTTGTATTTCCTTGGAAGCCTTTTCCCGTCGATGAAAATCGTCTCTGCTTTCTTCGATATCCTCTTTCGATGGAATCATTGCTCTCGATGAGTCCCTTTTAGAGTTCATCGGTGTTCCCTTTCCTTCAATACCCTTCTTATATCGATGAAAATCTCTTATGTTTTATCGACTTTCCTTTCGATGAAACTGTCACTGTCGGCCAATAACTTCAATATCTCTTCGACACCCTCCTTTTCTCAAAAGACTTGCCTTTCGATGAAACTGTCACTGTCGGCCAATAACTTCAATATCTCTTCGACACCCTCCTTTTCTCGAAAAGTCCTATCAATGAAACCTTCCCCAGTTTCTTCGATCTCATCATTTCGGTATAACTTTCTTCTTTGGTGAATTCATTTCATGTCCTACCAACACCGTAGTTTCTTCAGTAGCCTTGCTTCATCGACAGAACCTCCTTCGGTTTCTTCGATATACCTTCTATCGATTAGTCCCTTTTGAATTTCATCGAGGCCCAAGTCTATTCGATAAATCATCTTATCGATGAAACATCAATAGGTCCCATCGATCCAACAGGTCTACCATTTCGGTAAAACTAGACATTTTGGTGAGAGGTTAGTGTGTTCATCCGATGGCTTTGGTTTGGATGATAACTTTTAGGATTCTAACGTCGGTGGTAGTTTCAAGGGTTCTATCAAAATTATTAGGGCATGCTTGATTTACTTAAAGCTTTTCCCGTGACACTCATTTAGGGCCTTGAGGGCTCTCGAACTATTTTCTCTAAGATGGTAGCTCCCTGCAATCTCTCTGTAGAAATATTAATGGAATTTGCCTCGTTTATATTTATTGAGTTTATGCTCTTTGATGGTTAATCACTCTCGTATTATGTTTCTGAAGATTTTTTGAGACTAATATTTTGAGTTGTGTGTCCTAACAGGGTGACCATCCAGGCAGGTATGATATATTGCATAAGTTGACCTGTTCGGTTTTCCTTTTCCCTAACATTTTGGTGAAAGATTTTCTCAAGATTTTGTGCAGCATAAGGAGCAGAGCATGCTTAACCCTTTGTTTAAGGAATAGTAAGAACCGTCGCCCTCAAATGGCAGCATCACCCCAAGAGTTGGGCAATCTGCTGCTCAACTTTGCACAGAAGATTTCTACATACAATCTTCATTATTTTGGACAAGTTCCCTTTGTGATCTTGTATCTCCATTGTATTGCATTATTAATTTTTCTGATCCTTGAGGGATCTGGGCTAGACCGGAGGTTTTCTTCCCTCCATTCTTTCCTACAGGTGCCCACACCGAATGGAGGTGTAAATGTAAATCTATCTATTTTTTAAATTAATAAAATTCTTTGGCCTCGGCCTTTTATCGATCAAAAAAAAAAAAAATCCTCACAATCACAACTCTCAAGAGGGCTAATCATAATAAGAGGTAGGTACATAAATAATTACATAAACAATAAATAACCCAAAAATAAATAAATAAACAATAAATAAGATAAATAAATAATTAATAAAGAAGATAAATAAATAAACAATAAATAAGATAAATAAATAAATAAACAATAAACAAATAAGCAAAATGGATAATGAATAAGTAAATGTACAGACAAGCATGAATGCTTCAACCAGTAATTAAACAATAAATAAACAATTAAATGTACGGATACATATAAATGCTCTAGCCAATATAATTTAAACTCAATAGTATAAATATCTCCCACATATATATAAAATATAACAAATAAATACATAATAAATAAATGAGTGTATAGATAGGCATAAATACTCAACCAATAATAAATAAATAAATAATAATGCAATAAATCAAAAGCTCAAATAATAAATATTTAATTAAACATTAGACCATAAAATAATAATAATATAAAATGGGTCTTCGGGGGTTGATCCAGTTCTTTCTGTAGAGAAGGTTAAATGGGAACCACCGAGAAAACAATGGATAAAGATCAATTTCGATGGTGCATCAAAAGGAAACCCGGGAACCTCAGGTGCGAGTGTGGTGGCGAGAGACGACAACGGATCTATCCTATTCAAAGGAGCTCAGCAATTGCAGGATGGCACCAACAATGAAGCAGAGATCTAGGCGGCCTTTCTAGCAACAGAACTAGCCTCAAACATGAAAGTCTAAAGGCTTCATTTAGAAGGGGACTCTCAGATAGTGATTAATGCAATAGCTAAAGGCACCACGCCATGTTGGAAGCTAAACAGATGGGTAGCGATGATCCGAGAGAAATTCAACACATTCATGGAGTTCTGTGTCACGCATATTAGGAGGGGAGCAAATACGTTGGTAGATGTGTTATCAAACATTGGAAGTGAATTGGATAGTTGTGCGGCTGTTAGTGAACAGATTTTCTCTTTGTTTTTAAATGATTAATCTTAAACTCTATTACCTTATTCTAAGAACAAATGATTCACTGAACAGTTGGGTAAGTGTTGTTCGAATCACTTCCCTCTGAATTTTTGCATAGGTACAGCTCCCTATCTTAGTTTTTCATGGAATGTGTTTTTTTTTTTTTTATATCTGAATGAAAGCTTTTAACCCGAAAGTGTGTAAGGCTGCCTATTTCATTCTTGGATGAAAGGCTGAAGTTTTTCACATGTCTCACAAACAATGAAAGCTATTTTCCTTAATTTTTCAATGCATGTAACTACAGCAATTGAAACAAAGTTCAATATACTTTTTCCACCTAAACTAATAAAAGACGAACAAATTTAAGGAAAAATAATTTTGCCCTCAATCATGAATCTTTTCTAAAGTAAACAACACATTCAAAGGAAAGAACATCAGAGGAATAATGAATTATTGCAATGGAATGATTGTTACTATTACTTGATTAGATGATCATATGCAAAGACATGTTATCTATTCGGATTCAAAATACACAGATTTTCCTTCTCCCAAAAACAATATGATCAGATTTCATATATATATCCTTATGCAACAATGACACAAAAATACATCTGCCAATCTTTTTCCATCGCAAGTCTCAACAATCTGATTCTTCCTTTGATTAAAACAGAAAATGCCAAAATGAAAACTTGAGTCGAAGCTCACAAAATTAGTTACTAAATCCAACCCTTCTACCATCTACTTTACTTAATTTATAGTCTAAACGGGGGAGGTCTCCCTGAAAACTCGACCACTCCCCAGTAAAACAGTTATGAAACCAACAAGAAATATTTTGGGACAGATGTCCCAAAGTCTTTGCATAACCATGAGAAATTATAAAAATAAAGGAAATTAGTCCTAAATTGATGCATTATGTCATAGTCCATCATTATCATCCTCTCCGCTTTCGCGGGCACCATGAGCAGTTGTAAGTTCTTGAACAATGGATTGGCTCAGAACTTTCATTGCATTGAGTTTCGCCTTTGCCACCTCTTTATTCCACCTATGTTGCACCATCTTCTCTGAGTGTTTCGGCAGCTGATCATTCCCAATGAAAATCATAGACTCAATCCTAGCCACCTTGGTTATATCTTCCGGCGTGAAGCTACCCTTGGCTCTGATCTTCTACATGTTCAATCGGAAAGATTTGATTGCTTCCTGTGTGCTTAAGCCGCAGATTTCTAACTCCCAGTCATGATCGGGCTTAACCACCTTATTATCCTTGACTATACTACTTTGCAGATCCTGGAGTTCATAAACAGAGGTCCTTGCATCCATAATCACAGACTTGAAGGTAAGCACTTGCCACATTATAGTTTTCTTCAGCATAAAAAGCTGACATTCATCGGCCACCAGCTTAATTGAGTGTTCTGTCAGAAACCTGGTAGCTCCATATTCTTCTATTTTGGCAAACAGAGGCAGGACATTCTGCCATTTGTGCTCTTCTTTCTCCCACAGCACAAGCTGGTTTTGGATTTCATAAATAAGGCTTTGTATTTCATCACATAATTTTTGAGAGTCAGTAATGTACTTCTCACCGTCTTTGATTATTTGTTCAATCCATTTCTCCACCGCTTCAGCAATGCTCTTAGCCCGTTGAACTTGGTTCATTAACTTCTTGTTTTCTGGAGAAGTTGGGTCGAAGTTCTCAACAGCATGAGATATTGGAATTGCTCCAAGGCAACCAATACTATCGATGAATTGAGCCAAAACACTTATGTGTCATTTTAGTTCTCTTTTCTCTCGTCCATCCTTCTCTGACCTGGTAAGCATTTTCTTTGCTGACACTTGGAAAAAATGGTTGTCTGTATCTCTACTCATTTTTCCCAACTCCACCTTTGTGATCTCAAAATCATCAGGACTAGCCTCTCTGTTTTCATCTTTCAGTTTGTACGAGGTGATTTTAGCCATCCATTTTCCAGTTTCTTCATCATTGTTCAGGTGAGCAGCGGTCTTGAACCTTTTCAGCTTTGGATTCTTCTCTGTGTACTTAGCAACCATTTCCTGAATCGGAATGGTCACAGGAAGAAAGCTCCTTTTCTTGTTCACTGAGGTTGTCAACCATTTAGGGGTCATAGCGGAATGAGTAGCTCCTTCAATCATCTTTGGCGGTGGCATCATAGCCACAGTCACTGCTTGGGAGTCCAGGGCACTAGCAACTTCACCATCCAAATCTTCAATTTCAAAAATTTGAGCCTCGAGCACAACATCCTTTACTCCCATATCCTTGACCTAATCCATCTTCCTTTGGGCGGCACTTCGTGATCGAGTATGCCGAGGGGTACTAAAATCCAAAGTTGGACTAGACCTGTGTCTAAGCTGGGGCAACTTGGTATCCTTACCTGCACGAACAGGAGCACTGTTAGAAAGACGTTTTGGTGAAGATAGAGGATCCTTATTATTTCTTGCAGAAAGGGACTTGGCGCCTGACTTCATTGCTTTCTTTTTAGCCACCCATGCCACGGTTCTTTCTAGAACTCGTTTGGTCCTCAATTGTATATCATCATTTTCCTCCTCATCCCAGTTAATTGGGGGCATTTCAGTCTCTGCATGGGCTAAATATCCTGGTTCAAACAATTCAAGATAATCCTCTTCAAGCCCTTTAATGTCTAACTTTATTTGCAAAGAGACAACCTGTTCTAGCACCAATCTCATGTTTTCCCTTTTGAAAACTTCAAGTTCATCTGTACAATCTTCCCAAAAATCTTCTAACTGTGGTGTGGGAAGATAAGGCATTAGGCCAAGGCTCCGAGAAAATCCCTTATTATCAAACCCTTTTCTTTTAGAATACAGAGAAAAATTGAAATTCCTAAGGTCTGCTCCTATACTCAGTGCATCAAACATTGAACTACAAGACAACACTCCCAATTGTATGGGAAAATGACCTTCCCATTTGTCCTTAGGCTATGCCTTTTTTATCACAGAGGTCAGTTGCCTGCATACTTCTGCTAGAACAAAGCAATTAGAACAGAAGTGAGGGAACTTGAAGGGTTCCTCTTCAAAGCCTCCTACCCGTATATAGCAAAAGTGTGGGAACTGGATGTGAAAACTACCGAACCTCTTTATCAAAGTCTGTGCATCATCTGAAATCCGTTTAGCCTTTGCACTCTTCAATTCATGACACATATCATCCAGGAAAGCATTGTGTACCCTTCTGAAATCTTGTAGGGCTTTATCTTTTTGCAGCATAGGATAGAACTCATACACAGGAACATCCTCCTCAGTGAGCTGCTTTGGTATACCCATTAACTCTTTAACACAAGCTAGACAATACAAGAGATATGAGGACATGAAGAAGTTTTGTTGAAACTGCTTATCTAGACTCAACTCCTCTCTCATTGAATCAGCAATTAATTCAGCCCAATCCAAATATTGTTTTCCTTCCAGAACTAATTGCACATAGCAATAAATCCAGTCATCAAAGCTATAGGCTTCAGCAGAACCTCTGGTTCGGTGCAACAGAAGCATCACATCATGAATATGTGGCAACATGTGGTTCTTGTTAGGATTCTTGGGTAACCTAGAACCACCTCTTTGAGGGACCTTCAACCAAAATTTCACTACATTATTTCGGTGTCCGGCTCTGTCTGCATTGAACTCACTGATTGACTAAGCAGGAGAAAAGTTGGAAAACTGGTAATCCGGTATCTTGAAAATTAAAGCAATCACCTCACGGTTAATGGCAAGAAGGGTTTCACCATTATCTCTCTTAATAGTTTCAGATACTGGGTCGTATCTATTAATACATTCCCGAACCAACTCTGGACAAGGAATTGTTGGAGGAAAGGTTGCGGCTTCTAAAAGTCCACTACTCAAAATCTCTATACAAAAAGACTTATCAATACCCTCGAACACCCTTTCTTTCAATTCTTCAAGGTTTTCTCCTTTCAGGTCAGTATCACTAACTATGGCTTCTGTGGATGCCAAGCTAAAGACGTTTCCAAACAAATGCAGAGTGGACTTCATAACTTCAAAACAAGAAACCTAAATTTGATTGCAGAGAAACCTTCTGTATGAGAGAAAATGCAAGGGAAAACACTGGAGAGAACAAGGAAAGACTCACCTTCACAGTTGTACAATCGGACGATGGCTAGCAGCAAGAAAGACTCCTATCCAGGGATAACATATACAAAGATCCAACAGCAAGTAACAAATGCAAAGTACAAATAATTTTCATACCTTATTGGGAAAGGTAATGATACAGATACATTAAATGCAATGATTTCACAATTTCAATCTGGACGTGGCAAGTTGGTGGATTAGACCTCGCACGCATGCATTGAATGCATGGCGGCGTTCTTTAAGAAACTGCCAGTTCCCAAAATGATTACTTACTTCAAAAAAGCCAAAGAATGACATCACTTAAGATATGGTTCTACCTCTCTGTATTTAGCAATGAATGCACTTTTCAAAACATTAGAACCCGCGGGACCCACCAATATTGAACACATGAACATCCTGAACTGACTTCTTGAGTGTTCAAGTAGTTCAAGATGTACGCTGCGTCAAACTATTGACCACTTGCTGTGTTGAACACGTTGAACATATTTGAACCCCTTGAACTCAGTTCAATAAGTTCAACACAAATGCTATATCACCAAACAGGAAAACTTTTGGAAGAGCCGCTGCAAAACACTTAGAGAAAATGTTAGTACGAAAAAAAATTTCCGAACACCTTGGAACCTATGGAACCTAAATGAACCTGTTGAACCCAGTTCAAAATAGTTTGACATGTTCACAGAGTTCAATCAATTGTCTGAACTTGACTTAAATGACTAGAAAAAGGATTTGAAGATGCATTAAGGACTTGAACCAAGGTAATATAGCACGAATTAGGACTCCAACATAAAAATGGAAAAGATGACCCACTCTTGCCATGAGGAATAAATGACGTGGTAACAGCGGCCAAATGGTGGAAAGGCTATGGTCGCATGTGGGAGTGGTACTAATTGCAGTCTTTTAAAAAATGTGTAGTCCTCAACTTGTTAAGGCGAGCAAATTTGGAAAGTACAAATGCCAAGCTGGTGACTGTTTGTTGCAGAAGGAGTTGTTTATGGCAGGTCACACGAACGGAGGGAGGGGAGGATGGCAGGAAATCCTTTTCTTGATCTCATGGCATTAATGTCTTATCCTCCACACTCATTACCCATCCTATATGATGGAGGCAGAATTTATTACCTTTTGATCTGCATGCCAGGTTTTGTTTTGAAGCAGAACAAATCTGTATTTTGTAGCTTCTGTATGACATTGTTTTGCAGGAAGTGCTTTTTGAAATTGCAGGTGACCATGGAGGCCAATTTCACGCTGTGAATAGACAAGAAGTTGGTGCCCTTTTTGGGAAAAGTATTAGATAAATGAATGCAAGGACTGTTCTGGTTTAAGGAGGAGAAGTTGTGGGCGGCAGCTCGACTGATGCTTGCGGAGGAGGTGGCACATATCCGTCACTGATATCAAACTAACATGGAGGTTTACTCTTTGTTTCTGGGGTGGGCCTGTGAATTCAAACCGGATGTGGAAAAGGTAAAACTCACATTGGTCAAATTGATTGATGGGGATTTTTTGATTAACCTGGATTCAATCTTGGAGTGCGTGGTTGGTGCAGAGCACCTAGCTCAAAGTTGTTTTTTCTTGCATTTTAGAGTTTTTGTGTGATTTCAAGTTATTTTATGTTGTAATAAGGTGAAATAAATCCTATGAATCTTTTTGAAGCCATAGTTTGGTTGCCCACACTTTTGTTGTACTCAAGATACAAAAAAATTGTCATTATCTTGAAATGTTGTCAAAATGTCAATTTTTTGGTTTATACCAGGTGGATGCCTGGAAACTTGCTAGAATGTTTGGAAATGGTTTAAATCCATTGTGGGATGCCATTTGGGTGATGTTTCAGGCCTTGAGAGCCTTGGAGTGTGTTTTGGCACTCATAGGTAAAAGTATTCAAAAATTGGTCATGACAACTTTTGCATTTTTACGCAAAAGTTGCCCATGAAGGAAATGGAATTGGAATTTGGTTGGAACCAACTTAAAATTGGGTATAAAAACTTCTAATAATATCCAATAATACGTTTGGTTTGCATTCAGTTCATTTGCCAAGGGTTTCCTATGCTTTTTCTCACGTTTGGACTATTTTTGCTTTGAATTTATGATTTTGTATGACCTGTATGGTCTGGTATGGTTCTCATAGTAGCATAGGAAGTTATGAATTTGTTTTACCTTTCCAACAAGTATAATATGAAGGTCTGAAGTGCTTTGGATCAAAAGTTATCACTGTTTTTGTAAAAGTTGCTCACAAACCCTTGAAATTTGGGGTTTTGATTGTAAAAATGCATTTTACCTGAGAATCCATGAATGGCACAAGTTTCAATACATTGTATGGCTTGGGTAGGATTTTTAAATAGTTTTAGAGTAGGCGTTTTGTGTTTTTGCAAGCCACAAGGAGGAGAATGGGTGAGATGAATAACATACAAGCTTGTAGCTAGTGTGTGGGGGGCAGCAGAGATTGCTCATTTTCAGTGCCATGGAGAAGTGATACCCCAGCAACCCATAGTTTTTTGGAAATTTATATGGGTTTACTAAAATAATCCAATATTTTTTTGGTTGGTGATTGTAGTCACACAAATCTGTCAATTTTAATTAAATGAATATTTCGTATTTATTTGATTAAAAATCCACTAGCCATCAAATTAATATTTAATTAATTCATCCCCAAACATTCTTCTATTAATTAAATAAATTATTCAATTTATTTTAATTAATTCATTAAATCAAATTTCAATCAATTAAATAAATAAAATCTATTTATTAAACCCCCCTATTCCTCTTTTAAATAAATTAAATAAAACATTTATTTAAATCATTATCCCCACCCCACTTGCATTTTCCTACAAATGCAACTTGCACACATTTATTGGAATAAATGAATTTTTTTTTTTTTTTTTTAAATCCTATTTTCCCTCACCCACCAAATCCACTTGCAAAAATCTAATCCCCTTCTAGATTCTTCTAACCCCTTCCTAATTAGCCTAATCCATCCCCTAATTATTGTCACATTCCTAAGCAAAATGGAGTCACTTCTCAAAGACTCCAAAGTCTTTGAAAAGCATTTAATGCTTTGTGTGTTCAACAAATTAACCCCCAAAGTCTTCCAAGACCACTAATGGCTCTTACATGACCATTTATGGCTCTTACATAACCATTTATGGTTATTTCAAAACTTGTCCCCCCAAACATTTATTGTTTTGACCATATTCATCCATTTCACATTTGCACAAGAGTTTATCCATTGGATAAAAGCTTTATTCTTTGAATAAAGAGTTTATTCATTCAATTAACCTTGACTTTAACTTCCAAAGTCATATAAAGCATTTAATGCTTATTCCCTCCCCTCTCAACCTATCTCACATTGACACTTGTCATCCTGGGATTGGGTTGAAAGCCCTCACATGGATTTGAAATCATTCAATTCTGACCCTTGTTGAGATTATTCAATCTCAACCATCCATTGCTCCATTTTCCCTATAAATAGAGCCCATTTCTTCATAATCCAGATCCTGAAAACTTGCATGCATTTAAGCTATAGGCATTTTAAGAGAGCATTTTAGCATAATCATCTAATATCTTGTTATTTTGGTTAAAATATATCATTTTAGCATCAATAGCATAGCATTAGCTTTTTATTTCACATTTAGAGCTCAATACTACAATCTCAATCCTCCATAAGCATCCATAGTGCAAAAAGTTGTTGAGAGCTACACTATTTTGGAACTTGGAGAGGAGAGGAACAAGGGAGAAGGAGCTAAGGCCATGCTAAGAGGTAGTTGGAGATGCCTCATAATATTTGTTTCATTTATTAGATACATTAGCATGCTTTTAGTGTCTCTCTTGGTATGCCTTTTTAGATTAGTTTTTGATTGACTAACATTAACGGTTTCGTGTCTTTTGTGTTATTCATCATTTGCTAACCTTGTGCCATTTAGGAGGGTATCATTTGGTGAACCCGACGTGAATCGAACCACCAAAAACATATCATTTTTTTTTAACTAACATGTTTGATTGTTGAAAGTGTCACACAGGTTGCGTTTTAGCGCTATTGAACACGTTCTGGCGCTATTGACACTTTTTCTTTTAGCGCTATTGCTCTTACAATAGAGCTATTGTAAAAGTTTCAGCGCTTTTGTCACTATTCTAGCGCTTCGGTTCTTCTTCTAGCGCTATTGAAGATCTTTTAGCGCTTTTGACTCTCTGTCAGTTTTGTTATTTCAGCGCTTCTGTGTGAAATAGCGCCTCTATTTAAACGCAGACTAGCGCTATTGCAACAGAGTGTCGTCCAAATCGCCTTGTAACCATAAAAATAGAAATTCTTAGGCTTGTGGAAGCCCCCCTTGGACATCGATTTTACTAACACGTTTTTCTTTGTGCAGGTTAAAAACTCACCATAAAAATTGCAAACTTGTCTTTTGGTGCTTTAAAAAATTGAAAAACACGAAATCGTATTGCTTTCTAGTTAGGATTCATCTTTATTTTGGTGCTTAAAACCAACACACAAAGTTTCTTTTCTTGCATCAAACTTTTTAAAAAAAAAAAATCACAATCCACACTTCGAATTTTTGGGCAAGTAAAAAGAACAAACCACTTGTTTTTGATCTTTGCAAACAAATTTTACTTCAAGCAAAAACGTGTTTTTCATTAAGTTGACCAGGATTTTCGAATTCTAGATTACAAAACACATTGCCTTTGAAGTTAAAACGAACACCATGGCTGTTGGAGCAACATCTCCAAATAGTTAGACCACATTTTGAAATGCTGGATTAAAAAGAAACAAGTGTTTTACGTGTTTGGCACGCTTGTGCACAAAAGTCAGTCGAGTGGTCCTACCTCTAACACACACTATCCTCTCCCTTGGCTCTCGTGGTCCTAGGTGCAAGAGAAAAGTGTTAGTAACACTCAAAATTTTATCTTTTTAAGAGAGGCCTGCCAAGGGATCGATACTCTTGGGAACGACCTCGAGCGGTAAATCCTTCGAGCCACTATAGAAATCAGGTGAGAGTGAAAGTTGTAGCCTTGGGTATAGCTGTTCCTACAGTGTAACTGGCCAAAAGGACAAATGGGCCCCACCACCAGTTACAAGGCTCTTAAGTGAGTCACTGCAAAATGAACTTATGTCCAAAAACATCGAACATGACTAAAAACCTTTAAGTAGTAGCCCACCCGTTCTATTGATTGAGAATATTTGCGATATAATTTAGTGCAAGAGCATAGATGGTTTTGCTCCCAAGATACTCACCATACATATTTCCTTGAGTAGAAACATAGCTTTTTTGAAAAGTCACTTGTGGCTTGATAAAAGTGGTGACTCCCCCATCATAGGGATCATCTATTTGTTATGCTCGCGCAAGACTTAGTATATCACATCCTTACCTGCCACGGCGGGATTCATAAGGTATGTAGTACCAAAGTCGAAGAAATATCAAGATGTGGGCTAAATTTATCACAACTGGCCATTTGACCTTAGGGATAAAAAGTGTTTGAAGTGTGTTCGTTTTAAAGACCAAGTGCAAATTGAGCCGACTTCAGGCTTTGGAAATACATCTTAAACATACATCTAAAAGAAGGGTCATATACAAGTCCAAGGATTGGGTTGATCTAGACCCATACTCATTTGTGCCTTTTAGGCAACATTCTTGTGTTTGTGTGTTTGCTTTGTTTTCTTGTCAAAGAAAAATTAGAAAATCACTTCCCAAAAACAAAGTATTCATCCAACCAAACATCTGTCAACACAACCAAAAACATCAAAAACAAGGTACAAACAACAAAGAGTCAAATTTTATGACCATTCTTCACATCTTGCGAAAGAAGAAGTGTCATCAGAATATCAACTTGAAAAGAAGACCATTAAGCTCAAAGGCTTTGATCAAAAGGAGGAAATTCTTCTATATCAATCGACAAATCTTTGTCTCCCATAGAGTCTTTCTACATCGCATGCATCTCTACCTTCAAGGAAAAACAAAAGAATTTGATTCCGAATCATTGAACCGCAGAGCTTTTATGCAATATAGAGCTTTGAGTTATCACAAAAACCAAGGAGGTAAGATTAATCCCAACTTCTTCCCAAACGTCTGTATCACCTACAACACAGCTCGAGAAATACCACCAACACCTGAAAGGGAAGAGATAGAGTTTGTCCCATTTGTAACACAAAGCTTTTATTGAAGTTGAAAACATTTCATCCATCATCTCACTCATACATCATCACTTCATCATCCATCCATCCCAACTCTCAAAACATTAAAAGGTTATTGTTCCAAGTTCTCTTTTAGATATTGCTTGAAATCAAACACTTCACATCACTTTTTAGATTGTTTCTACATCTAGGATAAGCTCATCCTAAGAGACACATCTACGCAGATTAAAACTAGTTCATGAGTGAATCCTCTCATTACTAGGTAGTTCAATCTGTAACACATCTCAGATTTCTCTACACCTTATCACATCAAAAATCTTATCAAACAAGCAAGCAATTCAAAAAAAGGAATTTCGGTTACATCCACCTTAAAAGTGCTAGAGATCCACATGCAACACAATCCACCAATCATCAAATTTCTCATTTCATCAAAAACTCATCATCATTTTCATGCAATTTCAACAAAAACTCATAAACAAAATGGCTCAAACCCGATCACAGTCACGGCAACGAGAAATAGAAATAGAAGAAGAAGAAGAGGAAAATCTCAATGAATTCCAAGAAGCACTTGGAGGAAATGCGAATGACGAAAACCCAAGTACTCCTACTCCTGCAACAATAGAAAGGGCTCAGCATAACCCTCTCTTTAACAGATTGTTTGACGAAATACTCAGGAGCAATGCGGATGCTCACTTCTTAAAACTCGCTCAAGAAGGAGCCAAACTCCCCTCAGACTTTGATCTTGCCCAATTAAGACAAGCATCAGAAAGACAAAGTCACCATGAAGAAGAAAGAGGTAGAGATCCCATCAGATATAACATTCCTCGAGGTAACCCACCACCTCCTCCTCCAAATGAAATGGAGATATTGCGGCAACAAGTCGAGAATCTTGCCCAACAGCTTCATAGTGGTGTCAAGACTAACCAATTCTCACTCAATGACATCTGTCCCTATCCTTTTGATAGGAATCTTTACATGCCACCCTTTCCAAGAGGATTCGAAACACCCAAATTCGAAAAATATAGAGGAAAGGGGGATCCCCGCGATCATGTCAGAGAATTTCATTCCGCTTGTCTCGAAGTGGCATATGAAGACACCTACCTAATGCACCTTTTTCCCCAAAGCTTGGGAGGAACAACCACATCATGGTTTTCCCGACTACCAGGAGGCATTAGAACATTTGAGGAACTCATCCAGAAGTTCCTAGCTCATTACTCTCCTAACATTGAACGCGACATCACCATGGCTGATCTGTGCAACACCAAACAAAAACCAAGTGAACAATTCTCAGTATTCCTGCAACGATGGCGTCAAATGTCTAGCAGACGTTCTCTTCAGTTACCTGAACGAGAACTAGTGGAAATATTCATTTCCAACTTAAACAAAGAAATGGAATTTCACCTGGATGTCAAAGACACAGATTCTTTTAATGATATGATCACCAAGGGTTTAAAATGTGAACAGGCACTCATCAAGAAAGGACTCATCAAAATCTTTAATGAACCAAAAGATGGTCCTCGCCCACGCTTCAATAGTGATAAACCAAACTTCTAGAATAAAAACAAGAATATCATCAATGATGGGGTTGTTGATGCCCAGACTATCCAAAATGCACAACCTGTGGTTCGGTTTGCAGGACAAAATCCTCCACCTCAAAACAACACAAATGTTCCTTCTAATCAAGGTCGCATCACATCCCATGATGAACCTAGACCTCATCAGCAAAAACAGAAACGCACATACACTCCCTTAAGGGAACCCATTGAAACAGTGTTGCAACAACTCATTTCTCAAAATTTGGTCACTCTACCTAAGCTATCAAACTATGAGCCTCAGGTCAAACCCGCATGGTGGAGAGATACTGAACACTGTGAATTCCATCAAGGAAGAGGACACAAGACAAGTAATTGTCACCGATTGAAAGATCTCATTCAGGATCTTATTGATCGAGGAGAAATTGAAATTGAAGGACATAACCCAAAAACAACCAATAATGAGCATCTGATGTTCAAAAATCCACTTCCATCACAAGATCAAAGGTATCCTTCCACTTCCAGACTAGGCACTGATACCACTGATTATACGCAGGCTGCGTATAATTACACTGTAAATCATCTATATGATACCAATGAACAAGTTGCAACCATAACCTTCAAAAATCCCAACTCAAATTGCAATGTTGTTACGCGTCGCGGCAAAGTTACCATCAAGGCAGCTCCACAAGGCACCACCTCCATCCCAAAGCAGTACAATCTTGTGGAACAATTAGATAAAACGCCTGCGCTTATATCCATTTTAGAGCTTTTGCGCCTATCACCCTCTCATAAAACTATCTTGGATCAAGCACTCCAAGAGGCGTCAGTCCCTGCAAATCTGAATACGGACCAATTTCAAGCCATGGTTGGAAGTCTCAAGTCATCACCTTGTCTCACTTTTTCTGAAAGTGACAACTCTTCCTTCCAACAACCACATAACGCCTCACTCCACATCGAAGGATTTATTAACCAGCATAGGATCAAGCGAGTCTTGATCGATAATGGAGCAGGCCTAAATATTTGTACACTACAGTTGGTCACAGCATTGGGGTATGCGGTAGAATCAGTGGATCCTCGTCAGAAGATCACAATCAAAGCCTATGACGATGCGGAGCGTTCATCTAAAGGAGCTATGGTACTACCAATCCGAGTGGGCCCCGTGGTAAAGCACATCATTTGTCAGGTTCTGGACCTTCCTCTGCCATACAATCTATTATTAGGAAGACCTTGGATACATGCCATGCAAACCGTTCCATCTACCTACCATCAATGTATCAAGTTCCCACATAATGGTGTAGAGATCACAATTCTGGGCGATGCAAACCCCTTTGCATTTTGCCATAATATCAGCCATCAACCAAAGATTACTATTCCTAATAATAGAGAAACCATTTCCTCCACATCATATATAAGTCCTGCCTCTCTTGCCAGTTCAAATACCACTATACCCAAGCAAGAAAAGCTTAAGATGAAGATAGCAGAGGAAGGTCTTGGGGAATACAACTTGAGTCAACTCTTTTGTGTGGGACAAATGCCCACTTCTCCTAGAACTCATGGTAAACCACAGTAGGTACTCTAGCAACCACTAAACGTACCAACATGTGCTTTGACGCCTTTCGTTCTTGGAAAGAGTCAAGAGGAAGAAACACAAGATGAGGACCTGGCGAAATGGATCTATAAGGATCCCATCACCACTGACATACCGTGAGTTATACTTCCTACGGATCAGTATGGCAAAGGCCTCCTCATTATGCAAAGAATGGGGTATGATGGTCAAAGTGCTTTGGGATATTGCAAACAAGGACGACATGAACCTCTGCTACCGGAATTCAAGCCCAAAGGTAACACAGACCTAGGCTTTGAAAAAGAGATCTTTCTTAAACTCAGATTCAAATGAAAACCCAACAAACCATTTTGTCCACCTACAGCAAAGAGGACACCTTTCATAATCAAAGCACCATCAAGCACCATCCCAATTGCCCCATCGAGGCTCACAACCCCAATGCAACCATCACCAATGCCATTTATTCCACCAAACGAACTCGTCATCCCATCAGCAACACCATTAGCAGCAACAACTGTATCAGAACCTGCAGCAGCATCTATGGCACCAACAGTTCTAGCAGAAGCCACTAAGTCAACATTACCGATACTCCCTGTACCAAATCCTTTAATCCCCATCAACCGCCCTACAGCACCGATGATTACAAAGGTACACCAACCAATCACACCTGCAGTATTTAACTCAAAGGACATCCTAGTATGGTATAGTAATCGGATGCTGGAAAGTGATTCAGAGATCAACTCACATGAGTGGGAATTTGATTCTATACAGCTTAATACTTCAGATGAGGAAGACACATCACCACCTCCACCACGCAAAGACATCCCTGTTTACGGAGAAGCACAGATAAAGACCACTTGGGTTCCTGAACTGGAAACATCTTCCACAGACCCTACGTCTCATCCTACGCCTGATTCTGACAGGGAGAGTACCATCAATGACCTTCACCATAACGTCTTAAACCTCACTGATACGTCCAACGAACTTAACCTAATCGATGAAGTAATGCCCATTATTCACCCTGAACTCATCGAATGGAACCAACCAAATCCCCCATGTCTTGACTTCTTCCAAAACGATGAGGCCATCATTGACTTTTTGGAATTAAGGGATAACCTACCAAGCGGGGATCACAAAGTTGGATTCGCCATTGAACTTAATAGCGCAACATACTTCGGGGCGGATGCCAAACCTTTCAGCTGCAAAAATATAACAATAAAACATGGATCTTCCAGTGAAAACCACACTGTGGCACTGTTTGATCTGACAAAAGTAAAAAGAAAGAGCGTATCCAACAATGAAAACCTCTCTGAGGCGCCTGAGGATGAAGGGTTTGACATTCTCCCTGATAGTACACAATAGGAACGATCAACGATTCTGATCGAGGAAACCAAAGAATACAATGTGAGGACTCCTGAAAATCCTCACCTCATACATCTAGCATCTCTTCTCACTCCAGAGGAACAACCTAAATTTATAGAGTTCTTCCAGAAGCGTCAGATCAACTTTGCATGGTCATATACAGACATGCCTGGGCTTGATCCTGATTTAGTCATGCATCACCTCACCATAGCAGAAGGAGCCAAACCTGTCAAGCAGAAGCTTCGTAAAATGCATCCCCAAATTGCAGTGCTAGTCAAAACAGAACTCAAGAAACTCCTAGATGTTGGTTTCATTACGCCAATTGATTATGCAGAATGGATCTCCAATATTGTGCCTGTCGGCAAACCAAAAGGGGGCATCCGCATTTGTACTGACTTCAGAGATCTGAATAAAGCATGTCCTAAGGATGACTTCCCCCTTCCAAATATCGACATCATAGTGGATCTAACAGCAGGACATGCCATGCTTTCACTCATGGATGGCTTTTCAGGATACAATCAGATAAAGATCGCACCAAACGATCAACATAAGACAGCCTTCACCTGTCCATGGGGCACATATTGCTGGAATGTAATGCCCTTCAGCCTAAAGAATGCAGGAGCAACCTATCAAAGAGCAATGACCACCATCTTCCATGACATGATGCATACTATGATGGAAGATTATGTTGATAACTTACTAGCAAAATCACTCACCAGAGATGAGCATCTCCACATCTTAGATAAAATCTTTGATAGACTGGAACAATACCATGTTCGACTCAACCCAAAGAAATGTGTCTTTGGAGTGACCTCCGGGAAACTTCTAGGATACATCATCTCAAGCAAAGGTATTGAGGTCGATCTAGCAAAGGTTAAGGCAATCATGGATATGCCACCTCCAAAGAATATCAGTTAGCTAAGGACATTACAAGGGCGACTCCAATCCATCCGCAAATTCATCGCACAATTGGCTGATAAGTGTCACCCATTTACACATCTGCTACACAAGAACATCCACTTTCAGTGGGATGACCGATGCCAGCAAGCATTTCAGATGCTTAAAGACTATCTCATGAATCCACCATTGCTAATGCCACCAGATCCAAATAGACCATTGTTACTCTATATCTTGGCAACAAGTATAGCATTAGGTGTATTACTGGCACAACATAATGCAGAAGGCAAAGAGTGTGTTGTTTACTACATCTCTCGCACACTGGTTGGCTATGAACTCAATTACACACCTATCGAGCGAGCTTGCCTAGCAGTGATCTTAGCAGCCACAAAATTGAGGCACTATCTGTTGACACACAAGGTACAGCTCATTGCAAAGATTGATCCACTCAAGTATTTACTCAGCAAAGCAGCATTGATAGGCCGCTTGGCCAAATGGGTGATGATTCTAAGTGAATTTGACATCGAGTATGTGGACCGTAAAGCTATCAAAGGTCAAGTTATTGCAGATCAGTTGGCCGATGCACCACTCATGGGCGATCATCCTCTCATTTCCAATTTTCCAGATGAAGAGATATTCATGATCACAACAGCACAACCATGGAAACTATATTTTGATGGTTCATACACTAGGCACGGCTCGGGGGGCAGGCATTTTGTTTATCACACCTCAGGGTGATAGCATCCCGAAGTCTTACAGGCTCACATTTCCATGCACCAACAACATAGCAGAGTATGAAGCCTTGATCACAGGACTCAGGTTAGCCGTACAATGGAAATTGCAGGAACTACAAGTATATGGCGACTCACAACTAGTCATTCGACAAGCAATAGATAAATATCAGACCAAAGATGATAAACTCATGCCATATAAACAAATGGTGGACACTGTAATACCCCTACCGTAATCGATCTCTAACCTTGGTTTAATCTTGATTAGTTTATCGTGATATTATGATTATAATCAGATGTTGATTTTACGCATAGCTATCGATGTGGTTCTCACACTAGTTGTATGCAGGTTATTCAGTGTACCTATTTCGTGATTTTAGTATCGGACTAACGCTTTCATTAGATTTTATAAATGTATGCATGTATGATCTTTTGTTGCAGGAGATTCCAGGTACGAAGTCGCATGAGTGCGAGGTTCGTCGTCACCTGGTTTTGCAGGTTTGAGTGTACCCTTGTTAATCCCTAGAGTCGGATTAGGTGGTCGTGAGACCCCAGTTGACCTTCGTCATGCTCAAGTGAGCATCGTCAGTCGTCGTCGGTAATCCCTTCTTGTTTGGGTTTGCGAGTCGTCTGTTTGGTTGACTTCCTCGGTTTGCGTGCCTGGTGTGTTTGGTAAATTGATTAATTAGTCCTTAGCATTATTTTGAGTATTTATGCGTTTGTGCAGTGAAGATTAATGGATTAAATTGATTGAGAATTCGTTATGCGTTTTTTCGTTGTTAATGAACTGCTCGTTTTAGATTGGAAGTAAATTTGAATTTAATGGCTGATTTTGATTATTAAATGCATTATTTATATATGCTGATGAAAAAGAAGGATTTGTATTTAATTGCAAGAGGTTTAATTGCTTTCTGTTGGATTCTGGTAACCGCAATGCATCATGTTGCAACCGTAGTTCTCATTACATTATCATACATGCTAAGAAATTTGGAGTCAACTCTTC
The DNA here is from genome assembly GCF_030272615.1 of Cryptomeria japonica. NCBI lineage: Eukaryota > Viridiplantae > Streptophyta > Pinopsida > Cupressales > Cupressaceae > Cryptomeria > Cryptomeria japonica. Next base: position 764,352,358 of record NC_081408.1, read on the forward strand.
CATATAACCCAATTTGGGGAAATTGGAGAGGATGGACAATTTTGGAGAAGATTTTGGGGAATCTGACAGGTGGGCTCTCCTTCAGCCATGCCAGGATTGCGTATGAAGGTAGGGTTTATCCAAATCGTTCTTCCTTGTGTTTGTAAAAAGGATTGCTTGTTGCCAAATTTAATCTTTGATTGTTTTCAGTTTCATATTGGATTTGGGGAGTTTAAATCCATGTTTTAGCTGTGTTCTTCGAGAAATTGCATGGCTGTAGCATTATGTTAAAAATGGGTTATCTTGCCATGTCTGGTTCTCTCTTGATTGATATAAATAAATTTATACTTTCTCTTTGTGCTGGGCGTTTTGTGCTGGGCGTTGTCGTCGTGCTTAAACCCGTGCATTTTGTTTTATATATATCGAACTGTGTTTTTTTTAAGGGAAATGAAATCTTGGATTAATAATACCGGACTGTGTTTAAAGAAATTTCATTAGTTCATTTCGAACTATGTTTTAAGAAAGATTTATTTATGTATTTTGAGCCGGGCGTTGCCTTTGTATCGGGACGCGCGTGTTTTTATTGAAGCGGACTGCGTTTGGGGTTTGGAGGCGGTGAGCGGAGCTCCGCCCGCCCCCTCCCCTCTCTCCCGCTCGCCCTTCTCCTTCCCTTAGTCCCGTGCTTTCCCCCCCCCGCCTGCTGTTGGTGTTAGGGCCTCCGGCCGCGGCTCACTGCGGTGGCCGCAGGGTGCCGCGGGCCTGCGGGCACCGCAGCGGCGCCGCCGCCTGGCAATGCCTGCGGCTAGGGTTAGGGCATAGCCCGCCCTCGCCGCTAAGGGTTAAAAGAATTTCTTTTTTTTCGTTTTTTAATCATAGTTTTTAAAAAAAAACAAAAACGTAGTTGTATTTAAACGCTATTTTGAATGCGTTTTGATGTTTTAAATTAGTTATAAAAATGATTTTTATTTCATTTTAGAGAGAGTTGTGTTTAAATGTTTAGTTTAATTAGACGCTTAATTATGATGGGAGGGCATATCACGATAAATGATAACTTGATTTTGATTGAGTATATAATGGAAGTTATAGGTGAATTAGTCATTCAAGTTCATTTCATGATTTGTGCACCTCGTCTAATTGAGTTCTAACATTGATAATTTCATCGTCAAATGTTATTTGACTATGCTTGGGTCCATTCTTAGATTAATAAGTTTATATCATGTGCGTTGGAAATGAGTATCTACAACTGAATTTCTTTATCTTTAATTCCGTAATCCGTATTATGTAACTGGAATTGAAATTATGAATCTGTAGAGACTGATTTTAGACCGGTATGTAATGACGTTTTGATTGGGAGATTAAATACCTTATTTGAGTTGGTTAACGGTTGTCTGAGATTTAATAATATGAATTGGTTGAAACTCTTTATGGCTTAAATTGCCTGTTCAATGCTTGAACCTTAGGAGTTAGAAACCCAAGAACAACTTAACCCTTGATGAGATGGATAACTGTAATCTGATTGGATCTTGTAGAAAACTTGATCGTCGTTTAATGATTAAATCAATTTGAGGAATATTGTCCTTTCTGATTATTGCCGTGCGAGTTTAATTTCTGTATCCGCTTTAATTTATGAAATGACATGTTTTGCTTTGTTTAAAAGGACCCTGTCGTATGGATGATTTGGTGTTCCTGTTTTAGTCCTCGATTTCCGAGTTGACTGTTGTATTGTGATGTTGTCTTAATTGGTCATATCCTCTTTGAGTGAGTCGAATAATGATTCGTGGTTAACCTTAGTTGTCAGGTCTCTAGTTAGAGTACCGTCAGTAAGTGATTACCCTTGAGTCGTGTTTGACCAGATGATTGGTTCTCTCTTCTTGAACTCCGTTCGTCTGACCATGTGTATTCCTTGGTTCAAGTTCGTCTGAGTTAGTCTAGTGTCGTATGGGAAAGTGGCTTTCGATTGGGGGCCGCGCCCAAAGTGGCTGCTGGATAACCCGTCGAAAGTGAGTCTAATAAGTGATAACCTAAATAGATTAGAAAATAATCTCTAAATAAGATAATGTGCCTCACACATGGGACGAATGCTATCATAGATTCGGCATGCTGTGAGAAGGCCTGAAATGGCAAACTACCTTCCTTGTCTTCACGAGAGGATGTGTGGGTCCACATGAGGCTTGGATGGGCCGGAAGTTCGGATTAGGTTGCCAGGGCTACCAGTGTATGGGCCGGGACCTATGAAGACTTGCCATGGTATCCATACCAGGTTGTGTGATGACACTTGTCCCTACGTTCGCTAGTGTTTTGTCGTTTTGTCCTGTTTTGAGTACCCTTGTGAGTCGTCCTTTGTCTCCGCCCTTGTGAGTGTCGGTTTCATGTTAGACCTTGGGTGGTGATGGCTCAGTTTTATGGATGCTCTCCTAGACCTCTTGTTATTAGCTTTGATTATGTTCAGCTGGATCCTGTTCCTTGTAAGGATCGTTTATGTATTAATTGACCGATGCGGTCGTTTGTTTATTGTTATGTATCGCCTTGATGGCTGGATTGTATAGTGTAACCTCTTGTACTCTTAACCTTATTATTTATCCGAGGGGGTCTTGCAGTTGCGCAGACCCGGAGATGTAGCCCTTTAGGGGTGAACTCCGAGATCATTCGGTGTTATGTGATGTATTCTCTTATGTTCCTTTATTCAGCTTTTTCATGTATGATTAATTTATGTAAAATGGTTAAGTGGATAATTGGAATTAACTGTTAATGCTTATACTTAGTTCTATCTTGAATGCCATGTAGTTCGAATGCATAATTGGTTGAGATGTGATTTATCGTAATGCATATGTGAAATCGTCCTTTTAATGCAATAAGTTGGAATATGGAATAATGCATCTTAGAGTAATGAATTTTACTCAGTCGTTGTTAAGAAATTTATTATGCTTGGAAAGATCTCTTATGCCATGATGAAATCCTAGTGTATTAGAAAAGGTAGATGTATGGTTTGTAATTTTAAAATGAAAAGATTGAATGAAGTTTATGAATGGATCTTAAATGATGAATCTTGCTTGTGATTTATATTTCCATCCTTTGAAAGAAATTATCCTGATTGTGAATTATCTCGTTATTAAGATATTCAGCTTTTGGATTAATTGTGTGTGTAAAGTGTATTGTGAAAATTTAAGTAATCTCGTTGGGAAACTCTTTAGGAGATTGTCGTTAATGTCTTCGGCTATGTTATCTGAATCTTTGTTTATCTTGTTGCATCTTATGTGTTGTAACTTTAAAAAAAAATTTGCACTCTATTCTTGTTATTTTAGCTTATCCCTTCGGGGTTTCCTGGCGGGGCATTACAGACACTCTAAAGACATCATTTACTACTATCACTTTTGAGCAGATACCAAGAGATCAGAATCGAGCTGCTGACGCTATGGCTACCATCGCATCTCTCCTAGATCTTCCACAAAATTCAACACGCTACGAGTTCTTGGTCGAACAGCTTTGGATCCCCGCTTATGATATCCCTGAATCCGAGATGATATGTCGCCTTGTCAGTTCTGAATCCCCATGGTACGGTGAGTTCTACACCTATCTCCGCGATCACACCTTTCCTCCCAACCAATCAAATAACCAACGTAAAACCTTCATTCGCCAAACTGCTCGATATACCATTATTGCCAAAACCCTATACCGACGTGGTCTTGATGGTACTCTCCTTCGATGTCTGGAACAAGATGAGATAACAAAGGCCTTGGAAGAGGTACATGAAGGAATTTGTGGAACCCATGCAAGTGGTCCATCACTAGCCAAGAAACTCCTGCACAATGGATACTATTGGCCATCTATGGAAAAGGATTCCTACTACTTTGTCAGAAAATGCAAGAAATGCCAAGTTCATGGCGACCTGATACATGCACCAGCCTAGGAACTGCAACCAATCACGACACCATGGCCTTTCTGTCAATGGGGTCTTGACCTTGTGGGTAAGATTCATCCATCTTCATCTAATGGCCATAAATTCATTATTACCGCCACCAAATATTTCACAAAGTGGATCGAAGCTGTTCCACTTACCCAAGTCACCGGCAAGCAGATCGCTTCATTCATCCTCAACTACATCATTTGCCGGTATGGTGTACCCATGTCCATCATCATAGATAACGGTCTTCCTTTCAAAAATCAGGATGTCCATGAACTTTGTGAGAAATTTCATATCCAACACCGCTTTTCCACTCCCTACTATCCACAAGGCAATGGTCAGGCCGAAGCATCCAATAAAAACATATTGAGGATCCTAAAGAAGACAGTTAATGATGTCGGTCGTGATTGGCATGTTCAACTAAATCCAGCGCTATGGGCATATCGAACTAGCATTTGAACCCCTACAGGTGCAACTCCTTATTCATTGGTCTATGGTGCAAAAACTATCTTGCCTATTGAGGTCGAGATACCATCATTACAGGTTTCCTTGCACAATCTCATCGATGACGAAGCCTACAGAGTATCCTGTCTTCAGGACTTAGAATTACTTGATGAGAAGCGACAAGCTGCATACAACCATCTCAAAACCTATCAGCAGCGCATGAGCAGAAGCTACAATCATCGAGTTAGACCTCGTACATTTGAGGTAGGTGATCTTGTTCTCCGAGAGAATCCTCGCAACCAACCAAACAGAGAACATCAGGGAAAGTTTGAATCAAACTGGCTAGGCCCATATGTTGTCACTGCTGTATTCGGGTCCGGGGCATATCAGTTGGCTACATCAGAAGGAGAACCGCTTGCAGATCCAATCAACAGCATGCACCTAAAACGGTTTTATACCTAAGGTGTACAGAGCATCAGGCTCCCCTACATATCAGAAAATACCAAAAACATTCAGAAAAATGCCCTAAAGAAAATACAAAAACATCAAAAGAGTAAAGAAAAATCATGCATCCAAACGGTGAAACAACCACTCCGGTGGCACTTTGGGTAAGTGCGATGGTGAAAAACTGGCAAATAGGTGCCACTCGTAAAGGCTATGGCTCCATTGTCTTTCAGACTTGTTGCGATCACATCCACTTCATACATGCATCCATCCATCCAAAACCATGGCTTGTTATTCCTCTGCAATTATGATAAGTACTCCATACATCTTGCATCCCGCTTTTTCATCGTCATGTCTAAAACTGGGGGCAATGCCTTTAAACCTATTGATGGAAGTGGATTCTATATTGTCTTATGATTCATTAAGTTCTTCATTTAAGCAATCATCAAAATACCAAAAACATTCAAAAATATCTCACCAAAATACCAAAAACATCCAAAAACAATTCAAAATCCAAAAACATCGGAAAACATCGAAAATCACACAAAAACATGGCAACACCTTGTACATACTCATCCATGCAGATACCAAGACAAACATTGACAAAATACTCACACACTGACCATTTACCAATCAAACCACACAATCAACATCAACACTCAAAACTGTCTTCAACAAGGATGCATCCTTCCTTACCAAAACAAAGACAAAAGTGACGTTTTCTTTGACAAGAAAATTAGGTTAAGCTATCAAATACTTGGTTGATTTGTGAGTATAATCATTCGTTTAATGGTATCGGGATCTTTCAGCATTGTTTTGTATTGTTTGCGCAGTATTTTCCGATGAAGTTCTGGGGCATGTACTAATGGTGTCTACGTGGGAAGTTCACCAAGCTATGTGATCTTATGCAAAATGCAGTTATAGATCATTACGGCTTGCTGACTACAACGTATACCTCGACCATATGGGCATGAACCATTACCAAGGATCCTTATTCTTTATTCTTTATGTATATACTGTTTGTTTGTAGGTACAATGCTTTTCCTTTGGTTCCTCCTACCTCATCCAAACTGGATAAAGGTTTTATCTCTTAGTACGGTATGCACTTGTCTCAGGATATGATCAGCCTAAGATCAAGGAGGACGATCCAAGTCATGCATGAATAGAGATAATCCTTGTCTGTTCCGCAAGCAATACTCTGGTCGACTTGACCCTTATATCAAGTCATTTGTATTAACTTGCTATATAAAATCCATGAAAGGAATACTCAGGTCATCTTGAATCATTATGTCAAGATGCTTGTATTCTCTTCCAACATTTTAAAGCTCAATGATGAAAATAGAGCACTATGGATCGTCATTTCATCTCATCTGTTTATATATTGCATTCCGCTGCATATCACCCATCTGTTCGCTCATTCATATGTAGGTTTTATATGCAAAAGTGACCATTAAAAACTGGTCTTGGATACAATCACGACCGAGTACTCTGATACATCATCAATGCATCATGCAAAGTCTTACAAACCTTGCATTCCTCATGATCATATCATCCTCACATTCAGTTGCATCTTGCATTAAACATTCATGTCATTTTTAACTTTGCATATAGTTCATTTTCTTGACATTTAGTTTTCATCAATCATTTGCATCATTGCATTAATCATAAATAAATTGGATTCATTCATGGGATCAAATTGTCTTTGATTATTTTAAATCATTTACTAGGCATTCATATAGTGTCGATTATCCATCATCATTTTATCATCCTTTATCATTGCATACATTCATTTATAGTTAAAAAGTGCATTCATTCATTCATTAATAAGTATCTTATTATGCTCATTTTAGGATTCATTCGCATTGCATTCATTTATCCTCTTTTTAATTGCATTAAGGTGCAGTTATTAAAAACATAAGTTATAGTATCATCACATTATCCTTTGTACTTAAATCATATTTAAAGCATTTAGAATCATAAAATCCATTTGTTTACAAAACATTGGTTCTTAACATTTTATATCCATTATGCATATGCTTTCATTTAACACATTACCATATAAACATTTGTACTTTACATTTTGTTTATCCATGTTGCATTCATTTAACACATTATCATATAAACATTTGTACTTTACATTTTGTTTATCCATATTGCATTCATTTGACAAATATCTAGATGCATATTCATACATAACATCATTCATTCAACCATTACATTAACATCATCGCATAAATTATCATTGCATAGAAAACAACACCATCATGTTCATATATCATCATAAGCATACATCATCATCATAGCATTACATACATAAAAGCATTACATCAACAAAACAAAACAAATCATACATAAACCTGCATTCATATGTCAGTATCATCATCAAAACATGCATATAGGCAACATCTCATCAAATGCATACATGTACACATATCCATCTAAACAATAAACTCATCATCCTGCATAAACCTCCATACATAATCAAATGCATATCATCAAAATATGGGATCTCCTCATATATCATCTCATATATCAGAGTACAATGAAGTCTACAAAATCGGCTACCAAGAGCCATCCAAGATACAGTCCAAAACATAGACAAGGATACAATACATATATGCATGCAAAAATGCTCTCTCAAATGCCACTCTGGCCAGATGTTGTCCCCACACCTCCCCCTGCTCCACCACTGGTGCCTGCACCACCTGATCCATCTCTCTATGGAGGCCTCATCGAACCCCCACTCCCTCCTGCATCTCCTGATCTCTCCCTCCTCAAAGGACCCATCACTCCCCCACTGCTCTGCACCCTTTGCGATCGCTCTGATCTCGCCTGCCGCATCTGCGAATAACTAAGAGCTCGCTGACTCACTGGCACCACCTGCTCATATAAACCCCGCCAGTACTCTATCTCCGCCTGAGCTCGCCGCATCTCCCTCATCACCTCCCCTGTAGGCCCCTGTGCTCCTACTCCAACCCGGACTCTCTCCTGCAGCTCCGCCAATCTCTCCACTGCAGTATCTCTCTCCCGCAGCACCACTGTCAGCTCTGACTCCCGTGCAAATAGCTGCACATCCCTAGCTGCCACCTCTGCCTCCAAATCCTCTATCCGCGTCTGCAAGCGCACTATAATGTGATCCCGCAAATCTCCAGTGGCTCCCTCCCCGGTGTCCATAGCTGCCTCCCCTACACCACCCTCTCCAGTAGTCCCCTCCCCTCTGTCCATCGGGATCTCTCTTTCCATCCCCCTCCCACTCAGCTGCCCTCCTCTCGGTATCAGTGGTCCCTGTGAGATCTGTAGAGGCAGTCCACCTCTCCCTCTGCGCTGACTCTGCATCCCCAACCCTCCTCCACCTCCACCCTGTCCTCCATCTCCTCCTCCACCACCTCCTCCATCTCCTTCGTCTCCTCCGCCTCCTCTTCCTCCTCCTCCTCCATCTCCTCGACCTCCTGCCCTCCTCCATCTCCGTCCCCTCTCATCCTCAAACGCTGGGATCGGCTCTGCTGGATCTGATATCCGTAAGATTGGGTGCGCCGCCCGATACTGCGTGTACTCATCTGTAACCCTTGCATCAACGACCCTCGGTCGTAGGTCCCATGGCCTTGCCTGTAGTGTCTGAAACTCTGCCAGTGCCTGATCATAAGGTAGCACTGGACCCCATGCATACCTCTCTCGAATCACCCGCGCATACTCTCCAGATCCACTGGGCAGTCCCTGCTACCGTCCAAACTGTCTCATCACTTGCCCAGGCACCTATCTCTCCACATGGTATCAAGTCCTCCCAATGAGGAATCGGGTCATGAAAACATAAGGCAGTGCCTCTACGTCATCATCCCATGGCTCACACTCCAAGTATGGCCGCCATATCACTACATCCAGGTCATCCAATGCTCGCCGCCACCACTCTAACTTCCCCAAGTGGGGCTGACTCATCATGCCACTGTACATAAACATGTACGGCTGGTCCACTGCCCGGAATCTGAGACTCACTGGTTGAGTCACTGGTAGGTGCTCCCACGCCCAAATATGCAGCAGCGTCATGCCCACTACTAAGGAACCCCTCCCCCGGTATACTACCTCATGAAGCTCCTGATACATGTGCGCTAGCACGCACGGCCCCCATGCAAATCGAGTCCCCTCGGTCATCATCATCTCGATAACCTGTCCCCATCCCACCACCAACCCATGTGACCGCCTGTCTGGACACAGCAGTCCTCCCACAATCCCTGACAAAACTGCTGGAAGTGGCTCATACAGTGCCGCTATATCCTCCCACGCGATCGAGCCATCATCAATGAACACATCCTCATCAAAAATCTGCTGCACGGCCACAGTCCCCCAGGATCTATCGTATGTGACCAGCTCTCCTCGAATCAGAATCTGTAGGATGCGCCACACATCCTCCAAGGTCACGGTCATCTCCCCCTGTGCCAAATGAAAGGTGCACGTCTCACTGTGCCACCGCTCTGCCAGTGTTGTGATCAATCCGTGATTCATACGAATCACGGGCATATGCATCACCTCATAAAGACCAGTCGCTGCAATACAATCAATCTTTGCCTGGGTCAATCGATCCCGCAACCCTTGTGTCGCAGGATGGCGCTCGCGTAACTGCAACACGCGCAAATCCTCCTGCACATAGACATTCATCAATCACCATCAATTGTTTTATTTTCAAACTTTCTTAAGTTTAAACATAAACTATCAACAGATACTTTGATCAAGTATCTTCGGGTCTCAACAGGTAAGCAATCATGGCCACCTAGACTTCCACGGGCATTTATCCTAACAAATGACCTAAGTCTTATCAGGCTGCTATGGTTCAAAACAACTCCCACTTTACATTGCCCACCATCCATCATTAGGCATCGGGAGATTTTCTTCATCCAAACTGGGGCATCTTTTTATCCTCAAGCAAAAGCGCTATTTAACCAACAAAAGCGCTAGTTTTCCACAATAGTGCTACAACTATAACAACAGCGTTCAATCAGCTCTACCATAGCGCTACAACTGCAAAAGTGCTAAAACCCTTCTACGATAGCGCTATTTTAACACAATAGCGCTTAATTAACCCAGCAATAGCGCTACTTAACCAATAGCGCTAAAACTTACACACAATAGTGCTAATGCATGGCAAAAGCACTCAAACAAAGGGACAATAGCGCCATTGCGGCACAATAGTGCTAGTTTATGGAGCAATAGCGCCATTGCGGCACAATAGCGCTAGTTTATGGAGCAAAAGCGCCAAAACAACAGTTCCAGCGCTCTTGCTCCGACTTGACTTTAACTCAGCTAAAACCCTATAAAAAATGCACAAAAATTAAGTTTTCGAATTTGCGTACCGCTGATCCGTAGTCATCTGAGCGTTGGAACCGTCGGACTCGCTCGAATCTGTGCTCGGTGATCGGAATCGGCATCGTTGTTGCTGCTTACTCCTCCAAACGTCACTATCAGAGCTCTCGTTTTCAACTGGTCGCGGTCACAAATGATCCTATTTCACCCTTTTCACCCCATTTATACCCTTCGTGGTCACCGTAACTTCTCCCCGCTCACCGTCGTGGTCCCCATGAACTTCTCGAGCCCCCCATTTCTCCACGTTTCTCCCATTTTTTTCTATTTTTCACCCGTATGGCTAACTTCTTCTCTTCTACCACCCTGCCAATTTTCATTTTTTTTCGAGAGATCGCTCGATTTTTCAAAAAAATTTCGGGCCATCTCTCGAGGGGGCATACCACCCATTAAATTAACATTTTATGGGGCATTTCTTCACACCTATTTTTCTTTCTTTGAAATGACGCGATAAACCGCACCGTTTCAAAGAGGGGCAAATGTAGTCACACAAATATGTCCATTTTAATTAAATGAATATTTCGTATTTATTTGATTAAAAATCCACTAGCCATCAAATTAATATTTAATTAATTCATCCCCAAACATTCTTCTATTAATTAAATAAATTATTCAATTTATTTTAATTAATTCATTAAATCAAATTTCAATCAATTAAATAAATAAAATCTATTTAATAAACCCCCCTATTCCTCTTTTAAATAAATTAAATAAAACATTTATTTAAATCATTATCCCCACCCCACTTGCATTTTCCTACAAATGCAACTTGCACACATTTATTGGAATAAATGAATTTTTTTTTTTTTTTTAAATCCTATTTTCCCTCACCCAACAAATCCACTTGCAAAAATCTAATCCCCTTCTAGATTCTTATAACCCCTTCCTAATTAGCCTAATCCATCCCCTAATTATTGTCACATTCCTAAGCAAAATGGAGTCACTTCTCAAAGACTCCAAAGTCTTTGAAAAGCATTTAATGCTTTGTGTGTTCAACAAATTAACCCCCAAAGTCTTCCAAGACCACTAATGGCTCTTACATGACCATTTATGGCTCTTACATAACCATTTATGGTTATTTCAAAACTTGTCCCCCCAAACATTTATTGTTTTGACCATATTCATCTATTTCACATTTGCACAAGAGTTTATCCATTGGATAAAAGCTTTATTCTTTGAATAAAGAATTTATTCATTCAATTAACCTTGACTTTAACTTCCAAAGTCATATCAAGCATTTAATGTTTATTCCCTCCCCTCTCAACCTATCTCACATTGACACTTGTCATCCTGGGATTGGGTTGAAAGCCCTCACATGGATTTGAAATCATTCAATTCTGACCCTTGTTGAGATTATTCAATCTCAACCATCCATTGCTCCATTTTCCCTATAAATAGAGCCCATTTCTTCATAATCCAGATCCTGAAAACTTGTATGCATTTAAACTATAGGCATTTTAAGAGAGCATTTTAGCATAATCATCTAATATCTTGTTATTTTGGTTAAAATATATCATTTTAGCATCAATAGCATAGCATTAGCTTTTTATTTCACATTTAGAGCTCAATACTACAATCTCAATCCTCCATAAACATCCATAGTGCAAAAAGTTGTTGAGAGCTACACTATTTTGGAACTTGGAGAGGAGAGGAACAAGGGAGAAGGAGCTAAGGCCATGTTAAGAGGTAGTTGGAGATGCCTCATAATATTTGTTTCGTTTATTAGATACATTAGCATGCTTTTAGTGTCTCTCTTGGTATGCTTTTTTAGATTAGTTTTTGATTGACTAACATTAACGGTTTCGTGTCTTTTGTGTTATTCATCATTTGCTAACCTTGTGCCATTTAGGAGGGCATCAGTGATTTTTACTGGTGAAGAGTTTGGAGCACATCTTCCAAAACTACCTGGAAGCCCCAAACCCCTTTAAAATAGCTCTTTTTCAGTTACCCTAGTTGTACGACAAACCCAGATGGAAAAATTTGTGATCTTGTTTAACTTCCAAATGGGTATCTGAATATATAAAAACATATGGGGGTTGTTAGGAAATTTTGGGGAAAAGACCAAAAAATAGTCCAAGAAGGGTTAGTCAATTAGGCCTGATAGCAGCCGGTAGAAGCAAGTTGAAAGCCTAGGGATTGGGAGGAAGGTGCAGACCTTGTTAATGCATAAAATGACCTTGTAAATACCTACACAACATTACCATAACCTTTTAACATGATTTTAGAGTGAAGATCCTTGGTGGAGGTCTTTGGAGCCTAGCTGGTGCTTTGGGAGCCTAGTAGGAGACCATCTCAAAATCAGAGATTTGGGTCAAAAACAACAAGAAACCTCAAGAGGCTATATGTAGGAGGCAAGCCAGTAGATTTTAGGCCTTGGAGGTCTAAGGAGTGTACCCTAACAAGTTACCTTGGAGGAGTGTGAGTAGAAGGGTGAGTAGAGGAGTTGGGGTGAGTAAAGGTGAATTGGAGAGCTAGGCATAAGACCTCTGCATCAGAGTGGTATCAGAGCCATTCTTTGAAATATTTGGTATCAGATTGTGAAGAATCAGAAGCAAGTTCGATTCCTCCAAAGGCAATGACTCCAGAAGCCATTCGACAGATGGTGGCAGAGATAACAGAAGGATTGAAGGATAGAGAAGGAAGTAGAGGAACCAGAGAGGCAAAGAAGGAGAAGGGAAAGGTTAAGACAGAATGGGGTGATGAGACTGATTAAGAAGTGGAAGATGGAGAGGAACCAGCAGCAGTAGCTATGCCTCAAGACCAAAATTTATTCCTAGATGTAGTTAAATCCATGTCTAAGGACAATCTGGATGGATTACCCACATATGGAGGAAACCTCAATGGAGAAGAGTTGTTAGATTGGATAGAAGCTCTCAATAATCATTTTGATTACAAAGAGGTAGCAGAAGAGAAAAGAGTTAATGTGGCCAAATCAAGAATGAGAGGATTAGCATTGGTTTGGTGGAATATGATGCAAGAAGAAAGGATACAAGAAGGCAAAAAGAAGATAACTTCGTGGGAGCGTATGAAGATCAGACTTAAGGCACAATTCCTTCCAGGAGACTATGAAGTTCAAATTCATAAGAGACTACAAAATCTGAAACAAATGGAGCTAGATGTCAATGCTTACATGGAGGAATTCCATAAACTAAGCCTCAGAGCTAAGAAGCATGAGAATGAGGTGGAGAAATTGGCTAGATACATGAATGGATTGAGACAAAATATACAAGACGAAATTAGTATCCTTACTCCTGATACCGTTCATAAGTATTTTCGGTTAGCATTAAGGGCAGAAGACAAAATCAAGAGGAGGAGTGAACAAAATCAAAAGTTTAGAGGTGGCAGATCCTTTAGAGGAAGGGGCACTTTTAGTAGAGGACAACAAACATCAAGGAATGAAGAAAACTCAAGGCAAGAAGGTGGTGGAGACTCTTCAAGGGGGCCATTTAGAGGATCCTTCAGAGGAAGAAACAATTCTAGGGGCAGATTTGGAAGCTCGAGAAGAGGAAATTCAGGTTTCACTGGTAGATGTTACAATTGTAATCAAGTTGGCCACACAATGGGAAGGTGTCCAGAGAAAGCAACCAGCTCTTCAAACTCATACATGGGTGAGAGAAGAACACAATTAGTGCAGGAAGAAGACAATCAAAGTGTGTCTTCCCCTCTCAGCAAGGCAGGCCCAGTGACAGATGGTGAAAGTCTAATGCTAAGGAGGTCTTTATTGAAGGTTCCTCAAGCTCAAGAGCCACCACAAAGGAAGAGTTTGTTTAGAACAACTTGTGAGTCTCAAGGCAAGATTTACAAAGTGATTATAGACTTAGGTTCAACTGAGAATATAGTTTCAACTAAAATGGTGGATAAACTCAAGTTAAAGAGGTTGCCACATCTCACTCCCTACAAGGTGTCACGGCTCAAATGGGGCCAAGATGTCTTAGTTGATGAGAAAGCATGGGTAGACTATGAGATTGGTGAGTATAAGGACAAGATTTTATGTGATATATTGCCTATGGATGCTTGCCATTTGTTGTTGGGACGTCCATGGCAATTTGATGTAAAGGCTCAACATGATGGAAAAAACAATAGCTATATCATTATCAAGAATGGTAAGAGGTATCAAATGGATCCATTACCTGATCCAAAAGTGGAAAAACAAGTGGGATCAAGTCTAATGATGATGAGTGGCAAAGAGTTTCTTAAGGTGATGAAGCAAGATGGAAATCAAGGGTATGCTATTGTGCTCAAACCTAGTGAAGAAGGTAAGGCAGATCCAATGGAAGAAGTGCCACAAGAGGTGAAAGGTCTACTCAAACAATATGCAGAAGTAATAGGAGAAGATCTACCTGATTCTTTGCCACCAATGAGGGATGTAAATCACCAAATAGACCTGGTTCCAGGGGCAAGTTTGCCTAACAAGGTTGCCTACAAAATGACACCTAGTCAAAATGAAGAAATTGCCAAACAAGTGCAGGAGCTCTTGGACAAAGGATTCATCAAAAAGGGTTTGAGTCCATGTGCTATACCTACTGTCTTAGCACCCAAGAAAGGGGGAAAATGGAGAATGTGTACAGATTCTAGAGCAATCAATAAGATCACTATAAGGTATCGGTTCCCTACACCAAGGATAGAAGACCTGTTGGACAATCTTGGGGGTGCAAGCTATTTCACAAAGGTGGATTTAAAATTAGGTTATCATTAGATAAGAATCAGACCAGCGGATGAATGGAAGACAACCTTTAGGACCAATGCTGGCCTCTATGAGTGGTTGGTCATGCCATTTGGCGTTACCAATGCACCTAGCACCTTTCAAAGGCTCATGAATGAAGTCTTGGCTGAGTTCATAGGTAAATTTGTGATTGTATATCTTGATGACATTCTAATCTTCAGCAGGTCTAAAGAAGAACATCTCAAGGATGGGGAGATGGTCTTGAAGAAGCTGAAAAAGGCACAACTCAAAATCAATCTTGAAAAGTGTGAGTATCTCAAGACTGAACTTGTATATCTTGGTTTTGTCATTTCACAAGGTTGTCTAAAAATGGATCCTAGTAAGGTTGAGGCAATCCTTAGTTGGCCTACACCTAATAATATTAGTGATGTTAGGAGCTTTCATGGGTTAGCATCCTTTTATAGGAAGTTTGTAAGAAACTTTAGTCATGTGTGTGCTCCTGTGCTCAATACTATCAAAGCGGGAGTCAAGTGTTAGTTTAGGTGGACAGAGGCAGCCCAAAAGGGATTTGAGTTGTTGAAAAAGAAAATAGCTGAGTTACCTACCCTTAGGTTACCTTATTTCAATCAGCTATTTATGGTTGAGTGTGATGCTAGTCAAAGAGCAATAGGGGTTGTTTTGAGTCAAGAGGGTCTTCCCATAGCCTTTTTCTCTGAAAAGATGAATGAAGCAAAACAAAAGTACTTTGTGTATGACTTGGAGTTGTATGCCATGGTGCAAGCCTTGAAGAAGTGGCATCATTACTTGTTGCCCAAAGAGTTTGTGGTCTATACTGACAACCATGCCCTTAGTTTTCTCAATGGACAAGAGAAGTTGAATCAGAAGCACCTGAAATGGGTAGAATACCTACACTCTTATACCTTCACTATCAAGCATAAGAAGGGCACCTGAAATAAAGTTGTTGATGCACTCAGTAGGAGAGTCATGACCATACAAGAGGTTAAATTGCACAGTGTGGGGTTGGAGGAGTTGAGAGACCTCTACAAAGAAGACAAAGATTTTGCTGATGTGTATGCTACATGTTCTGATTTTTCTAACACTTATTATGTTTCATACTCAAAGTATATGATACAGGAAGGTTTGTTGTTTAAAGGACATCTCCTTTGTGTACCCCAATGCTCTATGAGGCAAAACATCATTCAAGAGAAACATCAAGGGGGTCTAGGAGGTCATTTTGGCAATGATAAAACAATGGAGCATGTTAGTCGGTTTTACTATTGGCCCAAGTTGCAATCAAAAGTAAGGAGATTTGTTGAACAATGTCCCATATGTCAGAGAGCAAAAGGATCAGCAAGTAATGCAGGTTTATATCAGCCCTTAGTCATACCCCAAAGGCCTTGGGAATTTTTGAGCATGGACTTTGTGTTGGGTTTACCAAGAACACCAAGAGGATTTGATAGTGTTTATGTGGTTGTAGATAGGTTCAGTAAAATGGCTCACTTTATCCCTTGTAATAGTACCAATGATGCCACCTATATTGCAGGTCTTTTCTTCAAAGAAATAGTAAGAATCCATGGACTTCCAATTAGCATTGTGAGTGATAGGGATGTTAAGTTTTTTAGTCACTTCTGGAGAACCTTATCGACAAAGTTGGGTATTAGACTCTCATTTTCATCTACCTACCATCCACAATCAGATGGCCAGACTAAGGTGGTCAATAGGTACTTGGGTAATCTCCTAAGGTGTCTCACTAAGTAGCATGGTCAGACTTGGGACTTGGTGATCAGCCAAGCAGAATATGCATACAATGATTCAGTCAACCAGAGCACAGGTAAAAGTCCTTTTGAAATTGTTTATGGAATGCATCCTAGAGGTGTCTTAGAACTTAGTGATATCAGTACAATGACCCACAAGAGTGCTCAAGGAGAGAGTTTGTTGAAGGTATTAAGGAAATTCATGACAAAGTACGACAGTCCTTGCAACAAGAATCAGAAAAATATAAGGAACATGTTGATCAATCAAGGAGGAACTTGAAATTTAAGGTTGGAGACTTAGTTTTGGCTTATCTCAGAAAGGAAAGACTTCCAAAAGGACAACCAACCAAGTTGATGATGAAGAAGATTGGGCCACTCAAGATTGTGCATAAGTTTGGCCAAAATGCCTATGAGGTTGAACTACCTCCTTCTTTGGCCATATCTCCTATTTTCAATATTTGTGACTTGTATCCCTATAAAGGAGAATCTCAAACCTCTCATATGGATACCACATTTCAATCTAAAGAGGATTGGGTGAAGGATTTACCAGTTAGTCAACTGGTTCAATTGGAAAGCATCTTGGATACCAAGGTGATCAAGAAGACAAGAAAGGGCATCTACAAATATTGTCTTGTGAAGTGGGAAGGTCTACTTGATTCAGAGGCTACATGGATGTCAAAAGATAACATAATTAATCATGGAGTGCAACTGGCAGACCTGATAACTCAAGGGAGTTGAGTTCCTTGCCCCAGGGGAGTATGGTGCAAAGCACCTAGCTCAAAGTTGTTTTTTCTTGCATTTTAGAGTTTTTGTGTTATTTAAAGTTATTTTATGTTGTAAAAAGGTGGAATAAATCCTATGAATCTTTTTGAAGCCATAGTTTGGTTGTCCACACTTTTGTTGTGCTCAGGATCCAAAAAAATTGTCATTATCCTGAAATGTTGTCAAAATGTCAATTTTTTGGTTTGTACCAGGTGGATGCCTGGAAACTTGCTAGAATGTTTGGAAATGGTTTAAATCAATTTTGGGATTCCATTTGAGTTATGTTTCAGGCCTTGAGAGTCTTGGAGTGTGTTTTGGCACTCATAGGTAAAAGTATTCAAAAATTGGTCATGACAACTTTTGTATTTTTAGGCAAAAGTTGCCCATGAAGGAAATGGCATTGGAAGTTGGTTGGAACCAACTTAAAATGGTGTATAAAACCTTATAATCATCCCCAATAATACATTAATCAACTTTTGGTTTGCATTCAGTTCATTTGCCAAGGGTTTCCTATGCTTTTTCTCACGTTTGGACGGTTTTTGCTTTGAATTTATGATTTTGTACAACTTGTATGGTTTGTTATGGTGCTCATAGTAGCATAGTAAGTTAGGAATTTGTTTTAACTTTCCAACAAGTATAATATGAAGGTCTGAAGTGCTTTGGATCAAAAGTTATCATTGTTTTTGTAAAAGTTACTCACAAACCCTTGAAATTTGGGGTTTTGATTGAAAAAAAGGATTTTACCTAAGCATATATGAATGGCACAAGTTTCAATCTAGTGGATGGATTGTTTAGGCTCTTTAAATAGTTTTAGAGTAGGTTTTTTTTGTTTTTGCAGGCCACAAGGAGGAGAATGGGTGAGATGAATAACACACAAGCTTGTAGCTAGTGTGTGGGAGGCAGCAGAGATTGCTCATTTTCAGTGCCATGGAGAAGTGATACCCCAGAAACCCATAGTGTTTTGTAAATTTATATGGGTGTACTAAAATAATCAAAGATTTTTTTGGTTGGTGATTTTGACCGGTGAAGAGTTTGGAGCACATCTTCCAAAACTGCCTGGGAGCCCCAAACCCCTTTAAAATAGTTCTTTTTCAGTTACCCTAGTTGTACGACAAACCCAGATGGGAAAATTTGTGATCTTGTTTAAATTATAAATGGGTATCTGAATATGTAAAAAAATATAGGGGTGTTAGGAAATTTTTGGGAAGAGGACCAAAAAACAGTCCAAGAAGGGCTAGTCAATTAGGCCTAATAGCTGCTGGTAGAAGCAAGTTGAAAGCCTAGGGATTGGGGGGAAGGTGTAGACCTTGTTAATGCATAAAATTACCTTTTAAATACCTACACAACATTACCATAACCTTTGAACATGATTTTAGAGTGAAGATCCTTGGTGGAGGTCTTTGGAGCCTAGCTTGTGCTTTGGGAGCCTAGTAGGAGACCATCTCAAAATCAGAGATTTGGGTCAAAAAAAACAAAAAACCTCAAGAGGCTATACCTAGGAGGCAATTCAGTATATTTTAGGCCTTGGAGGTCTAAGGAGTGTACCCTAACAAGTTACCTTGGAGGAGTGTGAGTAGAAGGGTGAGTAGAGGAGTTGGGGTGAGTAAAGGTGAATTGGAGAGCTAGGCACAAGACCTCTGCATCAGTGGTGCCACGATTTGGAATTCTAATTAAGGAAGGGGATGGCTAGGAGGAATTTCTTCCTTTTATTTATGGCCCAAAGGATGAAATCAAATACCAGTTCCGTGAACGTGCTCGTGTGGGGTGGGAAGCGATGAAACTCTTTGTGAAATTAACCAGGGTGGATGAAGTCCTGAAGGCTCTGCATGTGGTGGCAAGGATGGAGGTTGGTAGGGAATTGAGAGATAGATTTGAAGAAGAAAGGGCCATACAGCTACTGGAAAGCTTGGAGGGTGACCCTGACTTCGGGTGCCTAGACTGCATTCCAAAAATGAAAGCTAAAGTGGCAAAAGGGAAAGCATCGACCTCCGAGGAGGGAAGGGAGGAGGCGACCCAGGGGGATAGTGAGTGAGTGGCCTATCGGCCAATGTTTTTTAATTTGCTTCCAAATGACTTCATCTGTTAGTTTTAATTCCAAAACTTTTATTACTGCTGGAACATTTGTTATGGATAACCATCAATGAACTGGTTTCTTTGTTTGCTACTAGAAGCTGTACGGTAGGATAATTTGCAAGGTTGGACTGTGAGCAGTATGGTTTTCTCTCTGTCTGTGTTTATGTATGGTGAATGACTGCAAATTTTGTATTTTGAAATCTTTGAATCAATAGAATGAAAAAAAATTTACCAATCAAAATAATAATAATAATATAAAATCATCAATTAAATACAAATTCGTGAAATAAACATCAATAGATAATAAATATCTAATAATAATTAACACATTAATATCAAATATTAACGCCATCCATTAATTTAATTTAATACTAAATAAACTATATAAACCAATTAATTATTAATTAATAAATCATCGCAAATTCACAAGGCAACCCAACATAAGGTTGAACAACATACCACATGATGCAAACCAATGACTCAAGCCAAGACACTAATTGACAAGGGTATCAACTTAAGCCTAAATTATGAGAGGGAAACACATGCCATCTTTGACAACTTGCCATTGGGATAAGACACGCTCAAACCTGTGAGACCAGGTGGAGTCGATGTCTGGTACCCGCAATCCTACATCCACCACTAAAACACAATACAACATATGTATGACACATATACATCATAATAATCAGACATGTGATAGAGAATCCTGATGACAAATCATACTCGCTGTGAGTGATATGACATCGTCTCTACTCACGAAGACAGTCACACAATATAACATCAAAAACATCGCATAAAATCATGATCATGATATAGGGTTAGTACCTTCATAGCATCATAAGTCATATAAATCTCCAAACATGATAAGTTGTATCAAATTACATAAATCCACATCGAGTAACTAGCATCATCAATACCATCTAAGATGGCAATAAAGTCATAAATAACCATCTAAGCATCAACCATATGTCTAAATAAGTCTATCAATGTGTAAGTCAAAATGCAACCCTAGGAGAGGCACTACACATCACATGTGTATTTTTCTTTGAATCAAATTTGTGTGTTGGAGCACTTCCAATCACATCTCATCCAATCTATTCAACTATGTGATTTAAAGTTGTATGGTCTTCTATGAGACTAATCCAAACCTCTATAGTTAACCATAATATTTCTAATTTAAACTCCATAAAGAGAATCTACTTCTTTTGGCAAACTAGTTCATAGGGAGTGAAATTGGTGGTGGTTTTCTAAGTTGTTTTATAAGCCCAGACAAATTCAAATAGTCTATTTGCCCGGTCAATCCTTTGTGTAGAAATTGTGTTTGTTAAGATGGCTTCTAATTCCCTTTTTATAACTTCTATTTGGAAATTAGATTGAGGGTGGTAAGGAGAGGATTTCTTACGAGTGACCTAGTAGCAATGCATGAATACTTCGAAAAGGACAAGCATGAAATGAGACCCCTGGTCTAAAACTAAAATTTGTGGGGCTCTAAACCTTTATAGGATGTGCTTGTAGAAAAATTGTGTAGGTAATTCTTTCACCTCTACTCATTTTGTGATGTAATTTGTGCAAATAAGGATGTAGTGATTGCCTTTGATGGTTGATCATTGGTCCAACTCCCCATGTTTTAAATGACTCAAGAGCTTCCTAAGGATGGAGAGACATCTCTATTGATAGATTAGGTCATTCCATTCATTAGAACTAATCATAGTGTTTGACATGGCAGTTGATGTCTTTGGTCATGATTGCCCAACAAATAGTATGTTGCATTAAGTATTATGTGCCCAATTCTTATTGTTGAAAAGTGTCCACTTTAAGGTTAATCATGTCAAGCTATGATAATCTCATGCACCTCTATTTCCTGCACACATATTTGAAGTGCATGATCAATGCTCATTTAAATATCATATCCAATCATTTAAATATAATAATTCTCTTTGATTAAATAATTTCACTTGTTTGGTGTGAAATGGGGAGGACACTTTCACGTGGCTGGATAATTGTCAAGTTCCACAAAATAATATTACTAGATAGATATTTCAAATTGATGCTCATTAGGGAAGGCGTCATCTACTAGTTCATTTTTTCCCTACAAAGATAAACTCGATAAAAATGTCAACAATTACATTATCTTTCCCTAGTTTGTTAATGATAGTAATGAGAAATTATTACAATAAAAATAACCAACAAATAATTTTGTTGCCAACTACAATCGTATTCATTAAATATCAAATAGCAGCATGATCTATGTGAACAAAACCTTATATATAGTGATATAGTGATGGAACGTTTTGATTACATAAACTACCACCAAGAATTATTTCTTTGTAGTGGTATATTTTCTCTAATGGAGTTAATGTTTTACTAATATTGTAGATAGCATGGATGCTTCCAAAGTCACCTTTCTAATCCAAGGCAACTTCCATGGCCCAATTGGATGCATCTTTATAAATGTGTAATGTTTATACCTAGTTGGGTCCTTTAAGGACAAGAGTTCTGTCTAGAACCCTTTTGATACTCTTGAAAGATAAACAGTTGGTTTCCAACTAAATTTGGAATCTTTTTTGAACATGTTAAATAATGGATTTGATATCCTGCTAAATCCTTCAATGGTTTCTTTATAATATCTAGCATATCCTAAGAATCTTTGGACTTCTTTTGAGATTGATGCACATGAATTTGTAAGATGGCTTTGATTTTTTTAGGGTCTACTTTAAATCCTTCCTTAGAAATATGATATTTCCAAGAATAAAGCAAAATCATCATAAGTAGGATTTTTTTTGTGATTCAAGGATAATCAAAGTTCCTCACATCATTTTAAAACTCATTTTAGACTTTGTGAGGCTTCATTGAATGTTTTCCAATTAATTATGAAGTCATCCATGTATACATCAATGCAAGTTGTAGTGAGATCTATGAATATTGTCAAAAATGCTTGTGAAAAGGTGGCAAGAGCATTACAAAGTCTAAAAGGTAAGATCTTGTAAGCATATTGTGTGCAAGGAAAAGTGACTTCAAGGGAATGCATAGAACGTATTTAACACATTCAGTTTCACAAATTATAAGCAACATCAAAATTGGACAAAAGAAAACAACAATAAACATAAAATGCAAACCAAATTACCACAGTATGGTCTTCTTAATGCATTATTGGTCCTTTGATATATAATTGTATGTGTGCTCACGATCTTGGCATTGTAATAGTGCTCCAAGTGCTCAAGATAGGATAGTTGATGGCATGGACATGATAGTATATGCTTGCATGAAGATAATGCGGTTGCATTAGCTCTCCAATTCAAAATCACTTATTGTTGCATTGCATTACATGAAATCTTAAAGTTTCATAATGGGAGAATGAGAAAAGTTTTGGTTAAGTTTAGGAGAAAATAGAGTGAAGGGATAGGATTAAAAAATGAAGATAAAGGGTGGAGGATTCTTAGGGTTATCACCTTACATGAGAGGTTGAGAAATATCAACCTAAGAAGTTATGAGATGACACAAGGAGTTGGGAGAAGTGATGGGTGAAGTGCAAGAAAGATTTGTCATAAAAGCACTTCTTGTCTCCACACTCAAAAGTACATGGGAGAATGGAATAAATGAATTTTAAATTACTTAGAGGGAACAGGTGGATAAGAAATTCATGTGGGTCCTTTCCAAAAGTGGTTGGCATTTAAGGTTGAGGTGGCTTTGATAAGGAAGCCACTTATCACATTAGTTGACTTTTGTTCCTATTTTTTATGATTGGAGGTGTGCACATGATTAGACGAGGGGATTAGATTAATGAAGATAGATTAGAGTGCAAGTGGAGAATGTAGGAGGATTTGACATTTGGAGAGAGAATGGGCGGAGAAATTAAAAATCTCTTTTAATTGCAAGTGAGACAAAGAGAGAATTTTGAATTAAATAATAATTCAAAAATTTGAGGGAAAGACTAAGCATATTTAATTAAATAATTATGGAGGTTTATTTAATTAAATTTGACCAAGGACTATAGGTAAATTAAATAAATAAATTCACCTAGGACTATAGAAGCAAAAATATATTAATTAATTAATCAATTTATTAAATTAGTAACATGACTATAAAAGAGAGGGACCATGTCAATTAATTTGATCAAATATTAATGTTTAAATTTAGGTGTTTACATTTTGTCCCATTATGCATCTTACTCTAAAAAGTGGGGAGATCGAAGAACACATAGTGCTTACCATGAAATCGTGAAAGGAAAAGGTGGCAACTTTAGCACCACTCACCCCCTTTTGGAGTAGGGTGCACCATCTTTCATGGTGGGTGTCCTTCCATATAGTAATCTCCTTGGATCGAGGCATGCCAATGGGTACATACTGATTTAAATGGCATACGTGGAAATCATAAAATGTAGGCCAATTCAAATATTACATACATACATACATACATATACATACATTCATACATACATATATAGATATGTGTGTGTGTGCATGCATGTATGTATGTACACACACACACACACACACACACACACATATATCAATATTCATATATTTATCTATCAAATAAATTAAGCATTAATCTAAACATTTAAACATTTTGTGTGTGTGTACATACATACATACATACATGTATATATATATGTATATATATGTGTGTGTGTGTGTGTGTGTGTACTATATATATATATATATATATATATATATATATATATATATATATATATATATATATATATATATAGTACACACACACACACACACATATATATATATATATATATACATATATATATATATATACATATATACATGTATATATATACAAATATATATATATACATATATATATATATACATATGTATATATGTATATACATATATATATATACATATATACATGTATATATATACAAATATATATATATACATATGTATATATATACATATGTATATACATATGTATATATATATACATATATATATACATATGTATATATATATACATATATATATACATATATATATACATATGTATATATATATATATATATATACATATGTATATATATATGTATATATATATGTATATATATATACATATGTATATATATATATATATATATACATATGTATATATATATGTATATATATATATATGTATATATATATATATATATATATATATATATATATATATATATATAATGGTGTAATTTGGAACTAGGGTTTCACCAAGTAAGATAAGACCACCAATTAGCCAAATTAACCAATATTCTAAAAGGAGGATGAACTCAATAGATCCAACCTCAATTCTATTAAGAAGAGGGTTGAATATTGATTGAGGTAATAATTCCCCTTTTGTTTGAGTTGAAATTGTGTTTGAACCAAGTTTAAAATGGCAAATGCTAAATTTATAACAAACTATGAGAAATTGAAATGAAATGATAAAAATAGAATGTTGTAGAAGTCAAATAGACCTATAAACTAGAATTTGAGCAAGAGAAAGGGATTTGAACCTGTACCTGAAAATTTGGGAAAAATTGTCAGGACTGGAGCGCTTGTCGCCTTGGTCCTTAAACATAGGCAATTTGAGTCTTTTTGAAAATGGCAAGAGATATTGAGTCAACTAGCGACCAAAAAATTGTCTGGGACCAGGGCACCCATTGCCTTGGTCCTCCAAATTTGCCATGGTCCTGCAATTTCACCTTGGCCTTGGGGAAAGACAGTTCAGTTTGTCTCTCTCTCTTTTATCCTTTTCCACCTGCATGACTCTCGAACCTGCCACCTGCACACCAAAAGAAGGGAAATTATCTTGGGGATAAGGGTTTGCCTAAGGTCAAACCCCATGTTTGGAATTAACCCTAATTGAAAGAGGAATTGAACTTGAACTAAATTGGAAAAGATTGCATTTCAACACGGAAACTTCACTAACTATGCAATATTATATCACGTACATTCATATTGGGGGATTTAATATCTCGAAAATAAGGGTACAATATATTGCCTATCGGTGAAAATAGGGGGGGTTTTAAATTTGGGCTATGAGAAAAATATAATATTTTGCAAAAATAGGGGGGCTTTTAATTCACATCGTGTATTGGGAGGGGGTGACAAAAAAGGAGTTTAGGGTAATATTTTTTGAAAATAGGGGGATTATTTAGTATGTCATGAATGTACATGCTATAACCCAGATTCACGAAGTGAAGCCCTCGTGCATTTTGAGGGCAAGACTAAAATGATTGAATGTAAATGATTATACCTTTAATAGGTGATGTAATGCTCTTAGGACAAGTCCTTCATGTGTTGATGCAATAACATGATAAATCACATAAAATCCATCATGAAATCATAATTTAAACATAAGTTGAAGATGCCTTGATGTAGCTTGTTGCTCCTTGAATCAGGCATGCTCTTGAATTCATGATAGCGTTTGCATATGATGTAATTGCTATATGAAAAATGAATTGAGAGGGATGCCTTTTATAGGGGTTTCATAATTAAAATCACTATTAGGATGACTTAGAATTGATATATTTTCACACAAACGGTATTTAAATGTATTATAATACCACTAAAGCATGATCTTAAAATTTAGGGAGAAAAAGTCGAGACCATGGTGGTACCACCATGGTTCGATCGACTTTTTTCCAAATTTCTAGAAATGCAAGATATCATGATTACAAAGTCAAAAATAGCTTGGTATGAAAATCCAAGGTGTTTAGATATGCAAAATTGATCCTTGAAGGTTGAAATAAGACTTTATTAGGATTAATTAATTAATTAAATAAAGAAGATAAAATTAAAAGGGGCACACTTAGGGTTAAAAACCCAATTTTATAATGTGTGGAGTGATAAGAGAGGACTTTAGATTAATTAAATTAATAATTAAATTCTTAAAGGAATTTTTAGAATGCAAAAATGCAACACACTAAGACGGGTGCTAACCTAAGCGTGAAATTGGACAACCCTAATTAAGGGTGTACAAGAGAGAGAGAGAGAGAGAGAGAGAGAGAGAGAGAGAGAGAGAGAGAGAGAGAGAGAGAGAGAGAGAGAAAGAGATGTCCACTAATTAAATGAATATTTAGTATTTATTTGATTATTTAACCATTAGTCAACAATTAATTAAATTGATATTTAATTAATTCATCTTAAACCTCTTCTCCTATTAATTAAATAAATTATTCAATTTATTTAAATTAATTCATTAAACCATACTCTAACAATTAATTAAATGAATAAAGCACATTTGTTTAATTTAAACCCTTTCCTCGTTTAAATAAATAAATAAATATTTATTTAAATCTCTAAACTCCCCCCCACTTGCATTCTCCTACAAATGCAAGTTGCACAAAAAAATAAGATTTATTTCTAAATAAAATCCTATTTTCTCTCACCCACCAAACCCACTTGCATTTTAAACCCCTTCTAGATTCTTCTAATCCACTCCAAATTAGCCTAATCCCCCTCCCTAATTATTGTCACATTCCTAAGAAAAGAGAAGTCACTTCTCAAAGCCTCCAAAGTCTTTGAAATGCATTAAAGGCTTTTTATCCTTCAATAAGTTAACCCCTAAAGTCTTCAAAATCATTTATGGTTCTTACATAACCATTTATGGCTCTTACATAACCATTAATGGCTAAACTCAACTCACCCACATGGTTAGAGGCTTTCCCTCTAACTCAACCCTCATTTAGCTCATGGGTCTCTTCAAGCATTTATTGCACCATGGTTATCCCCACTAACTCTTGCACAAGAGTTTATCCATTGGATAAAGGCATTATTCATTGGATAAAATCTTTATTCACTAACTCAAGCCTAACCAAATCCTCCAAAGGTAACCTTCATGTCATCTCAAGCATTTAATGTTTCTTCCCTCTTCTCTCAAGCCATCTCATGTTGACATGCGTCATCATGGGATTGGGTTGAAAGCCATCACATAGATTGATTAACTTTTAATCCTAGCCCTTGTTAAGATTACTCAATCTTGACCATCCATTGCCCTATTTCCCCTATAAATAGAGCTCTCATTCTTCATTTTCAAAAAAGGAGAAGTCTTTGTGCATCAAACTTATAGTCATTTGAAAGAGAGCATTTAGAAGCATTTACATTGTTATTTTACTAAAATCTACGTAGACTAATTAGGTGCTTTCTCATAGTAACTTATTTACACTTGCATATGCATTTGTTTCATTTTCACAACCATCTTGAATCTTCATAAGACATCCATAGATAGTTCTAAAAGATGAGAGCTACACTCATGTGGAACTTGGAGAGGAGAGAAACAAGGGAGGAGCATCTATGAGCATTTTGAGGAGCATCTTGGGGGGTTTTCTTTCCCTTTTTCGTTTATGTATGCTTCTTGTTGTTTTCTTTATATATCTCTTGATATGCATGTTAAGGTTTTTAAGTTCATTTGTGTTTCGTTTTGGTTGTGACTAACATATTAGTTAACATCTGAAATTGTCTTGTGCTTTGTGCCTTTTTAGCGTGCATCATTTGGTGAACCCGACATGAATCGAACACGCAACCTTCTGATTGATTCTAACTTCTTTTTTTTGTGATTTTTCTTAAATGTTCACACACAGGTTGCACTTTAGTGCTCTTTTCTCGTGTTTTGGTGCCCATGTCAGAAGAGTTTTAGCGCTTTAGTTAGATTTTTAGCGCTTTCGCTATAGTTTTAACGCTTTAGTTATAGTTTTAGCGATTTTATTCATTAATTAATGCTGTTGTAATAATATAGCACTTTTGCGTTCTCTGTCAATCAATTTTTTAACTCTGTCAAACATTTTAAATTAGCGCTTTTGTTAATAAATTAGCGTTGTTGTTTTTAGTTTAGTGCTTTTGTGAGTACTTCGACGTTGTTGTTCAAAGTGGCGCTTTTGTGTTCTCACAGAGTAGTGCTTTTGTAACAGAGAGCTCAAAAAAAATGGTAACCGAAAAAATTAAACTTAGGCTTGTGGAACCCACCAGAAGATTTGACATTCATTAACTTTTCTTCTTGCAAGTCACTAACAATTTCTTGCAGGATTGGAGAGTTAGAATTAGGAGTTTGATTTCTTTCTCACTTTTCAAATTAGGTAAAAATAATTCATTTTCCTTGGTTTAAAAAGAATCTCATCTTTCATTTTGGGCTAAAAATCAACTACATCTTCATTTGGGTTTAAAAAGAATCTCATTGTAAGGTAAAAAGAACAACAAATCAAACACTTGACTTTCTTGCAAGTTAGGGAAAAACATTTCAATTTGGGCTTGAAAATAAACACAATCTTTCCAAACTTGTCCATTTATTTGCAAAAGTGATTTTCTTTTAAGCAAACGTGCTTTCATTTTGATGACCAGGATTTCACTTTCCTAGTTAGAAAACAAATTGCTTTGTGGAATAAAAAGAACATCATGTCTGTTGGAGCAACATCTCCAAATAGCAAATAGCTCATATTGCAATAAAAGGTTAAAAATAATAAGTGTTTTTTGTGTTTGGCACGCTTGTGCAAATCTGTAGAGTGGTCTCATTTCTAACACACACTATCCTCTCCCTTGGCTCTCGTGGTCCTAGGTGCAAAAGAAAAGTGTTAGTAACACTAAATTTTTTATTTTTAAGAGAGGCCTGCCAAGAGACACATCAATCTTGGGAACAACCTTGCACGGTAAATCCTTCGAGTCGCTATAGAAATCAGGTGAGAGAGAAGGTTGTAGCCTTGGGTGTAGTTGTTCCTACAATGTAACTTTCCGAAAGCACATATGGGCCCCACCATAAGTTGCAAGGCTCTTAAGTGAGTCACTGCAGAATGAACTTACATCCAAAGACATCGAACATTACTAGACACCTCTTATTTTAGAAGCCCACCCATTCTATTGATTGAGGATACTTGTGAAAAGTTCAGTGCAAGAGCATAGATAGTTTTGCTCCCAAGATACTCACCATACATATTTCCTTGAATAGAAACAAGGCTTTTTGAAAGGCTACTTGTAGCTTGATGAAAGTGGTGACTCCCCCATCATAGGGATTGTCTATCTATTATGCTCGCACAAAACTTAGTATATCACATCCTTACCTGCCACAACGGGATACATAAGGTACGTAGTACCAAAGTTGAAGAAATATCAAGATGTGGGCTGAAAATATCACAATTGGCCATGACCTTAGGGATAAAAAGTGTTTGAGTTGTCTTCCTCTTGTTTTAGACTAGTAAAAATTTGGGCCGACTTTAGGCTTTGGGAACATAAAATACATTTATAAAGGTCAAAAAGTTCATGATTGGGTTAATTTAGACCCACACTTGTTGTGCCTTTATTGAAAAGGGGCAAGATTATTGTGCTTGTGTGTTTTCTTGTCAAAGGATTTAAAACAATTAAAATAAATTATCCTTCCAACAAATCTACATCAACATTAATAAACAAAACAACATCAACAAGTAAAACAAAGTATCAGTTTGTATGACCATCACTCATATCTTGAGAAAAAGAAATCTTTGTCAAAAGACCAAATTGAAGAAGAGACAAATTGGTTCAAATACTTTTATCAACAAAAGGAAATTTTTCTATATCAATAGACAACTCATTCTCTCGCATAGATTATTATTGTGTCATATGCACTTGTACCTTCAGTGCAAATCCAATGAATTTGACAAAGAGCCTTTGAGCAATAGAGATTTCACTCAGTAGAGAGATTTTGATTATCACAAGAACAAAGGGGGCAAGATCAATCCTGCTTTCTTTCCTCAAATCTGTATCACATACAACGAAGCTCGAGAGGAACCACCAAACCCCTGTAAGAGAGGAAGAAGTAGAAACCCTCTTCATAATGGAAGAATTTTATTGAGACACATATTCCATCCTCTTTCACATCCAAACATCACAAAATCACTCCTCTAAACACAAAGAGGTCTTGTCCTTAGTCCTTTCAGATATTGCTTAAACTAACCAGCCAATCATTTTTAAGGTGTCTCTACATCTAGGATCAATCATCCTAAGAGGCATTTCTACACATCTAAGATAGGTTAAAACTAGTTTATGAGTGCATCCTCTCATTACTAGGTAGCTTGGATTGCAACACATCTCAAACCTTGCTATACCTCATCACATCAAAATTGTTGAAAAACACAAAAGCAATTCACAAATAACTCCGTTGACATCCAACCTTCAGTATTGGAGATCTATCTTCCACCAAACATTTCACAAAAACTTGTCTTCCATCAAACATTTCATCACCAACTCATAGTCTTTTTTCACAAGTATCAACTTTTTAAACATGGTTCAAACAAGATCAATGAGAAATCGACAACCAGAAATTGAAGAGGAGGAAGAAAACCTCAATGAATTTCATGAGGCCTTTGGAGGAGGCACTAATGAGGAAGATCCTAGCACTCCAACTCCAGAAGATATAGAAAGAGCACAACATAATCTAAAATTCAACAGACTCTTTGATGAAATTCTTAGAAACAATGCAAATTCTCATTTCTTGAGACTTGCTCAAGAGGGTACCAAACTTCCCTCCAACTTTGATACAACACAATTATGGAAAACCTTCTAGCAACATAGCCATCACGATGGTGGAGGAGGTAGAGAATACTTCTGCTATGACCCTAATCATCAAGGGAATCCTCCTCCTCCTTCAGAAATAGACATGTTGAGGCAACAAGTAGAAAATATCACCCAACAACTAAATAGTGGTGTGAAGACCAATCGATTCTCACTTAACGACATTTGTCTCTATCCTTTTGATAGAAACATGCTTATGCCACCTTTTCCACGAGGTTTTGAAACACTCAAATTTGAAAAATATAGAGGCAAAGGAGATCCTAGGGATCATGTGCGATAATTTCACTCTGCTTGCTTAGAGGTGGCCTATGAGGACACATATTTGATGTGTCTCTTTCCTCAAAGTTTGGGAGGCACAACCACACAATGATTTTCACGACTGCTACTGCTAGGTGGTATTAGAACATTCAAAGAACTGGTCCAAAAATTCATCGCTCATTATGCATACAACATAGAACGTGATGTCACCATGGTAGATTTGTGAAACACAAAACAAAAACCAGGGGAGTTGTTCTCAACTTTCCTACAACAATGGAGACAACTATCTAGCAGACACTCCCTTCATCTACCTGGGCAAGAACTAGTGGAAATTTTAATTTCCAACTTAAATGATGAAATTTAATTTCATTTGGACATGAAGGGCACAAAATCCTTTGAAGAAATGATAACTCAAGGGCTCAAATGTGAAAGAGCCCTCATAAAAAAGGGACTTACAAAAAATTATAATGAAAACAAAGATGGCCCTCGTCCACACTATAATAGCGACAAACCAAAATTTTGGAACAAAAACAAGAACATTGTCAATAACGGGATAGTGGATGCAAGAACAGTGAAAATTGCACAACCTATGGTCAGATTTGCAGGACAAAATCCCCCTCCTAACAGCAACACCATCAATAATCCACAAAATCAAGGTCGCAATACACAACATGAGGAACCAAAACAAAAGCAACAAAACTACAAGCCAAAACACACATATACACCCTTAGGGGAACCTATCGAAATGATCTTATGTCAATTAATATCCTTCAATCTTGTGACCTTACCAAAAACATCCAATTATGAGCCTCATGTCAAGCCTCCATGGTGGCGAGATAATGAAGATTGTGAATTTCACCAAGGAAGAGGGCATAAGACAAGCAATTACCATATGCTAAAAGATCTTGTTCAGGATCTTATCGATAGAGGAAAAATTGAAATTGAGGGACATGACCCAAAATCATCCAATGATGATCACTTAATGTTCAAGAATCCACTTCCATCACATGATCAAAGGGGTCCTTCCACCTCGGGGAGAAACACAGATACCACAACCAATTACACACAAGCTGCATACAATTATACTGTGAATCACCTCTATGATGTGGATGAACAAGTTGCAACTCTTACCATAAAAGGTCCAAATCCTACATGCAACGTTGTTACACATCGTAGCAATATTACTATTCAAGCGACACCACAAGGAATGACACCCCTCCCCAAACAATATAATCTTGTAGAGAAATCAGATAAGATGCCAGCCCTCATCTCCATATTAGAAATTTTATGCTTATTCCCCTTACATAAAACAATCTTGGATCAAGTTATCCAAGAAGCATTTGTCCCCTCCAACCTCAACACAGATCAGTTTCAAGCCATGGTTGGTAGTCTAAAGTCATCACCATGTCTTAGTTTTATCAAAAGTGACAACACATCCTTCCAACAACCCCATAATGCCTCCCTCCATATTGAAGGATTTGTAAACCAACATAGAATCAAGTGAGTCTTGATTGACAATGGAGCCAGCTCAAACATATGCACCTTGTAGTTAGTCACAACATTGGGTTATGCAGTAGAATCAGTGGATGTCAGCAAAAATATAACCATCAAAGCATATGATGATGCAAAACGTTCTTCCAGAGGCATTGTTATATTACCCATCAAGGTTGGGCCAGTGGTGAAGCATATAGTTTTCCAAGTTCTAGACCTTCCTTTGCCATACAATCTCTTGTTGGGAAGACCTTTGATACATGTCATGCAAGCAGTTCCATCTACCTATCACCAATGTATTAATTTTCCACATAATGGGGTAGAAGTTACGATCGTCGGTGATGTTAATCCATTTGCATATTGTAATAATGTTCACCATCAGCCAGCGATCATCATACCTAACAACAGGGAAGCTATCCCTTCCTCATCATATGTTAATCCAACCTCTCTTTCTAACTTAACAACCCCTACACCAAAGCAAGAGAAATTGAAAATGAAAATGGTTGAGGAAGGTTCTGTGAATATAATCTTAGCCAACTCTTTTGCGTTGGGCAGTTATTCACATCCCCTAGAACTCATGGCAAACCCCAAGGTTTACTTCGAACACCGCTGGCCAAAATAACTTGCACTTTGGCACAATTCACCCTTGGTAAAAGTCAAGAGGAGGAAACCATGGATGAAGAGCTGGTAGAATGGATCTACACGGACCCTATCGATAAAGAAATCCTGAAGGCTAAGCTCCCCACTAACAAATATGGAAAAGGCTTCACTATAATGCAAGGAATGGGCTAGATGGCCACAGTGCTTTAGGACCTTGCAAGCAAGGATGACAAGAGCCCTTACAACCTGAGTTGAAACCAAGAGATAAAACTGGAGTAGATTTTCAAAAATAATCTCTTCCTAAGCTTCGATTCAAAGGAAAACCCAACAAATCTATGCATCAACCAATTACTCCAAGGATGCAATCCTTGATTATATCTATAGCACCAACAACCCCACCAGCGACCCCACTAGAAAACACCAACATTCCCACCTCCAAAAGTACATAAGCCAGTAACTAATGCATTATCCAATTCAAAAGACATCCCAGCTTGGTACAATAATCGGATGCTAGAGAGTGTTTCTGAGACAGACTCACATGAGTGGGAATGGGATTCAGTGCATTTAAATACTTCAGACGAGGAAGAAACATCACTTCCACCACCTCATAAGGATATCCCTATTTATGGAGAAGCATGGATTAAAACTTTTTGGGTTCCCGAGCTAGAAGCAACTTCCATAGGCCCTACGTCAAATCCTACGCCTGAATCTGACAAGGAGAGTACCATCGATGAACTTCACGTCTCCATATTAACCCTCATTGATGCCTCCTAAAAACTCAACCTAATCGATGAAGTAATGTCTATCATTCATCCCAAACTCATTGAATGGAACCAGCCAAATCTCCCATGTCTTGACCATTTCCAAAACGATGAGGCACTCATAGACTTTCTAGAATTACGGGATAACATACCAAGCGGGGATAAAGTTGGGTTTGCCATTGAACTTAACAACACAACATACTTTGAGGCAGATGCCAAACCTTTCAACTACAAAAATATTACAATAAAACATGGATCTTCTAGTGAAAACCACACAGTAGCACTTTTTGATCCCAAAAGAGTAAAAACAAAGAGCGTATCCAAAGGTGAAAACCTCTCCGAGGTGCCTGAGAATGAAATGTTTGACATCCTCCCCTTTAATACGAATCAAGAGAGATCAACCATCCTAATAGAAGAAACAAAATAATTCAATGTGGGGACCCCTGAGACTCCTCACAAATACATTTGGCATCTCTATTAATTCCAAAAGAACAACCAAAATTTGTGGAACTCTTCCAGAAGCGCCAAATCAACTTTGCATGGTCTTATGTAGACATGCCCGGCTTAGATCCAAATTTGGTCATGCATCACCTAATCATAGCTGAAGGAGCTAAACCTATCAAACAAAAGCTCAAAAAGATGCACCCATAGATTGTCGTTCTTGTCAAGGCTGAACTTAAAAAGCTCTTGGATGTTGGTTTCATCAAGCCAATTGATTATGTAGAGTGGATCTCCAATATTGTACCTATTGGTAAACCTAATGGGAGCATCCATATCTGTACGTATTTCAGAGATTTAAACAAGGCATGTCCTAAAGATGACTTCCCCTTACCAAATATCAACATGATTATTGATCTAACAGCAGGTCATGCGATGCTTTCTCTTATGGATGGCTTTTCAAGGTACAACCAGATTAAAATTGCTCCAGAGGATCAACACAAAATTGCTTTCACATGTCCATGGGGAACATACTGTTGGAATGTGATGCCATTTGGTCTAAAGAATGTAGGGGCAACATATCAAAGAGCCATGACTACCATCTTCCACGACATGATACACACAATAATGGAAGATTATGTGGATGATTTACTAGCTAAATCATTAACAAGAGAGGGTCATCTTGCAGTACTGGATAAAATCTTCAACAAATTGGAACAATACCATGTCTGTCTCAATCCCAATAAATGTGTCATTGGAGTAACTTTTGGGAAGCTCTTAGGATACATTGTCTCAAATAAAGGCATTGAAGTAGATCCTACGAAAGTCAAGGCAATCATGGACATGCCACCTCCAAAGAATATCAGTCAATTGAGGACATTACAAGGGTGGCTACAATCCATTTGACGATTCATTGCACAATTGGCTAATAAATGTCATCCCTTCACCCATCTATTACATAAAAATATCTGCTTTCAATGGGATGCAAAATGCCAACAAGCATTCCAAATGCTTAAAGATTACCTAATGAATACACCATTGTTGATTCCACCAGATCCAAGCAGACCTCTATTGTTATACATTTCAACTACAACCACGACATTAAGAGTACTACTGGCACAACATAATGCGGAAGGAAAAGAGTGTGTTGTCTACTACATCTCTCAAACACTGGTAGGCTATGAACTCAATTACACACCTATTGAGCAAGCTTGCCTAGCAGTTATCTTGGCAACCACCAAATTAAGGCACTACATATTAACACACAAGGTACAACTTATTGCCAAGATAGATCCACTCAAGTACCTACTCAGCAAGGCATCATTGACAGGCCGCTTGGCCAAATGGGTTATGATCTTGAGTGAATTCTATATTGAGTATGTGGACCACAAATATATCAAGGGACGGTATATTGCAGATCAGTTGGCTAATGCACCACTCAAAGGTGACCATCCTCTTATCTCCAACTTTCTCGATGAGGAAATTTTCATGATCACAACTACACAACCCTGGAAGCTATATTTTGATGGCTCATACACCAGACATGACTTGAGGGGTAGGTATTATTTTTATCACACCTCAAGGTGACAACATCCCAAAGTCCTACAGACTCACTTTCCCCTACACAACTAATATAGTAGAATATGAGGCCTTGATCACGGGACTCATATTGGCCATCCAATGGAATCTAAAAGAGCTACAGGTATATGGAGATTCACAACTGGTCAGCTGACAAGTCACTGATGAATACCAAACAAAGTATGATAAACTCATGACATACAAAAGGATGGTGGATAGTTTCAAATAATCATTTACAACTATCACATTTGAGCAATTAGTACCAAGAGATTAGAATTGAGCTATTGACGCAATGACTACAATTGCATCTCTCCTAGATCTTCCACAAAATTCGACACGCTATGAGTTCTTGGTAGAACAACTTTGGATCCCCACTTATGATATCCCTGAATCTGAAATGATATTTCACCTTATTGGTTCCAACTCCCCATGGTACGATGAGTTTTTCACTTACTTACGTGATCACGCACTTCCCCCTAACCAATCAAACAACCAACGAAAAAACCTTTATCCGCCAAACCGCTAGATACACCATCATTGTCGAAACCCTATACAAACAAAGTCTTGATGGTGCTCTCCTTCAATGTTTGGAACAAGTGAGATAACTAAAGCCTTGAAAGAGGTACATGAAGGATTTTGTGGGGATCACTCAAGCGGTCCTTCACTAGCAAAAAAAATCATGCGAGTTGGATACTATTGAGCCTCCATGGAAAAAGACTCCTACTACTTTGTCAGAAAGTGCAAGAAGTGTCAAGTTCACAAAGACCTAATACATGCCCCAGCATAGGAATTACAACCTATCACAACACCATGACCCTTTTGTCAATGGGGACTTGACATTCTAGGTAAAATCCATCCATCTTCATCCAACGGTCATAAATTTATCATTACCGCCACATAACACTTCACAAAGTGGATCGAAGTCATTCCACTCACCCAAGTCACCAGCAAGCAGATCGCCTCATTCATCCTCAATTACATCATCTACCAGTATGGTGTACCTATGTCCATCATCACAGATAATGGGATCCCTTTCAAAAATCAAGATGTTCGTGAACTCTATGAGAAGTTTCATATCCAACACCTTTTTTTCACCCCATATTACCCACAAGGCAGTGGTCAAGCCAAAGCATCCAACAAGAATATATTGAGGATCTTCAAAAAGACAATCAATGATGTTGGTCATGATTGGCACATTCGTTTGAATCGAGCACTATGGGCATATCGAACTAGCATTTGAACCCCTATAGGCGCAACCCCCTACTCACTGGTTTATGGAGCAGAAGCCATCCTGCCTATTGAGGTCGAATTACCATCTCTACGGGTCTCCTTGCACAATCTAATAGATGATGAAGCATACCGAGTCTCGCATCTTCAGGACATGGAAATGCATGATGAAAAGCGACAAGCTGCCTACAACCACCTAAAAGCCTATCAACAGCACATGAGAAGAAGCTACAATCATAGGGTCAAACCTCGCAGATTTGAAGTAGGAGATCTTGTTCTCAAGGAGAATCCTCACAATCAACCAAACAGAGAACATCAGGGCAAATTTGAATCCAATTGGTTGGGTCCATATGTCATTACTACCATCTTCGGTTTTAGGGCATATCAGTTAGCAACTTCAGAAGGAGAACCACTAGCAGATCTGATCAACAACATGCATCTAAAAAGGTTTCATACATAAGTTGTGCAGAGCATCAGGCTCATCCAATATCATAAAATAATAAAAACATTAAAAAAAAAAATCCTGAACAAAATACAAAAATACAAAAAAATCAAGAAAATAGTAAAGAAAAATCATTCATTTAAACGGTGAAAACCACTCCGGTGGCGCCTTGGGTAAGTATGGTAGTGAAAACCTAGAAAATAGGTGTCATTCGTAAATGTTATGGCCCCATTGTCTTTCAGACTTGCTGCGATCACATCCATTAGATCCATTCATCCATCATTTATACCATGACTTGTTATTGATCTGCAAACAGGGTTATTACTTCATGTGTCCCGTGTCACGCTTTCATAGCGACATCTAACTAGGGGCAAATATTCTTAAACCTATTGATGGGAGTGGATTCTCCATTTCTTGCGATACAATGAGTTGCTCATTCAAAAACATCTTAAAATAATACCAAAAACATTCATAAAATCTCAACAAAATCCCAAAAACATTTGCAAAAAGTCCTAAAGAAAATACCAAAAAAACAACATTCATAAAAAACCAGAGAATGCTAAAAACATTTGCAAAATTCCTAAAGATAATACCAAAAACATTTACAAACATTCAAAACATCCAAAAACATGACAAAAACATAAAAAATCAATCAAAAACATTGCAACGTATATTATTCCTTGTAAATACACATTGCAAACAAACACAACACAACATTTTGAGATACTCAAACGATGACCACCTATAAGGTCAACCAACCAATCAAAACATCTGCACACAACCATCTTCACAAGGATGCATCCTTCCTCACAGACAAGACATGGTAACATTTTCTTTGACAAGAAAATTCGGTTTGGTTGATAAGTACTTGGTTGATTTGTTATTTGTTTCTTTATATCAGGTTCCTACACTACTCCAGGATATCCACAAGTGATTAGAGTAGCCAGGGTGGTTCTTGATATATCTTTTTCTTTGTTTTTTGTTTGCGGATTATTCCAATGAAGTCTCGGGGTATATCCTAATGGTGTCTATGTGGGAAGTTCACTAAGCTACGTGATCTTATGCAAAAATACAGTCATGGATCACTATGTCTTACTGACTACAACGTATACCTCGACCATTTGTACATGAACCAGAATGGAGGGGAACTTTCCTTGTCTACGATGTTTGCTTACAGGTGAGACACTCAACCATGGTTTCGGATACCTCGGCCAAGATCGATACTACCATGCTCGATGATGAAAATTAAGCACTGTAAATAATCCATGGATCACCATTTCATCTCATCCGTGTATATTGCATTCTGTTGCATTCCATCCATCCGTAAATCCATATCGTTGCATATCATTCATACATAATCATGACAATGGATACTCTATTTTTCTCCTCTTCCATAGGAATGAGTCATAGGTCTTCCATACCTTCCATCTAACATTGAATCCCCCCTCACCCTCCCCATCTCGATCATCAACATCATATACCCTACATCGTGTCCCATCCACCCAATCAAGAAAGTTACTTTGTCTGCACAGGTACATTGACTCACACACACCTAGACTATCAACAAATACTTTTTGATCAAGTATCTTCGGGTCTCAACAGGTAACCGATTATGAAAATTCTAGACTACAACAGACATTTACATCACTTGCCTAGTCTCACTAGGTACTCTAAGTCCAACAAACACCACAAGCAACCTAAAACACAAACACTATCAATTGATCAACCAATCAAACACAATCAACATTGACAATTACATCAATTGTCTAAGTCTCAACGAGTATTTTGCTTCAAATACCTTGACTTCATC
Source organism: Cryptomeria japonica (assembly GCF_030272615.1). Taxonomy (NCBI): domain Eukaryota; kingdom Viridiplantae; phylum Streptophyta; class Pinopsida; order Cupressales; family Cupressaceae; genus Cryptomeria; species Cryptomeria japonica. The sequence goes on from NC_081408.1 coordinate 764,391,842, forward strand.
GGGCAATTACATCAATTGTCTAAGTCACCACAGGTCAATTTGACTCACTTACTCAGAGTGTATCTTGTCCAAATGAATAATTGACATCAATTGAAACCCTATACAAACAAAGTCTTGATGGTACTCTCCTTCAATGTTTGGAACAAGATGAGATAACAAAAGCCTTGAAAGAGGTACATGAAGGATTTTGTGGGGATCACTCAAGTGGTCCTTCACTAGCAAAGAAAATCATGTGAGCTGGATACTATTGAGCCTCCATGGAAAAAGACTCCTACTACTTTGTCAGAAAGTGCAAGAAGTGCTAAGTTCATAGAGATCGAATACATGCCCCAGCATAAGAATTACAACCTATCACAACACCATGGTCCTTTTGTCAATGGGGACTTGACCTTGTGGGTAAAATCCATCCATCTTCATCCAATGGTCATAAATATATCATTACCGCCACAAAATACTTCACAAAGTGTATCGAAGCCGTTCCACTCACCCAAGTCACCAACAAATAGATTGCCTCATTCATCCTCAATTACATCATCTGTTGGTATGGTGTACCCATGTCCATCATCATAGATAATGGGCTCCCTATCAAAAATCAAGATGTCCGTGAACTCTGTGAGAAGTTTCATATCCAACACAGTTTTTTCACCCCATATTACCCACAAGGTAATGGTCAAGCCAAAGCATCCAACAATAATATATTGAGGATCCTCAAAAAGACAGTCAATGATGTTGGTCGTTATTGGCACATTCGTTTGAATCTAGCACTATGGGCATTGTCTACTCCAACAATAATAATAATAACTCTAATTGAAGTCTCAACCCAAAGTTTGGACATTCATTTGGTAAAGTTACTATTTTCATGGCTAGTGCTCATTTAATTATCAACCCAGGGACGTAATACTTGAATTGGTCTGTACTATATATGCACTAAGTTCCTTCAATAGCTATTCTGCATTACTGCAGCAACTAACATTATGCGAAAAGGAAAGGCAAGAATGGAAATTATGGAAAGGCTACAGGAAAAACTTCTGCATACTATTCATAAAAGCAATGCTGGAAAGATCTAATATGGATAATAGAGATAACTCTGTTCTGGCTTGGCTACAGAAACAGTCAGTGGATCTATTTCCAGTGGCTGCAAGAACAGTCAAAGCAAAAACTTCTACTACGACTAAAGAAAGAAAACTAATTTTAATGAACACACACAGGATCACTCACCAAGTGGGCCCCCTTGGATGAGTGATACCAAGCTTCCAGAACTATTTTTAATAGATCAGAACAACATAATTTTATTCATTACTTCTTGAAAGTGATTACATATTTTGAAAAGAAACTCAAGAATGCTTATCAAAGATCCTCTGCTCTATTTTTTTCTCTTTTGTCTAACCTCTGAGAAAAAGAAGAGCTTATTATAAAAGAGAAGATCAACTACAATAGACAACACAAATCACGCCCAGAAGAAGAGGCAGATGATTGACCGATAAATAAGATAACTAGAGCTTGGCTGCAGGAAACGTGGATCTAAATCGAACCACAGTCTTTGCATGTCATGGCGGTGTTTGCAAATTCAATGCCCGCTAAAGTTAAACTTCGGTAGTGTCGCTTGGCTGCTCCGCCTATGCCGTAACTTGCGCTTGCTCAACTCCTCTTAAGTTTGATCTTCAGTTATCTCTTACGTAATCTTTCCTTCATCAGGTGCGAAAGGAGAATATCCACCGCGACATCATTTATTACCTGCACTACAACAAAAACAACATACAAGGACATACATATGCATTTTATTTAATTAACACATCTATTAATTCACATATGATATTACCCTAAATAATCTGCATGGCAACAAGAACAAATCACATGGCTACAGGAATAAATTGCATGGCTGCAGGAATAGACCGGCAAAGTTCAAACATGATTTCGTAAGTTTAGGTTTAACACATGGAATACATATAGTCAATTTACAATACATCACTACTACTATGCAAACCAAAAGATGTCAAAAACTTGAGAGTTTTGATGATAAAAACATGACAAAGTCTCAACTTATCATGCCCCCCAACTTTAAGAGCTTGTTGACCCTACAACTCTCAAATCACCAATGGTGCCCTGACCTGTCCCCCTTGAAGCCAAGTTCCAATAAAATCCCTTCATTTTTTCCATCCTGGACCATCTGGCTGACTCTTCTGTGACTGCATCATAGTTCTGTTTCGTAGGTTGACATGCCAAAAATAGCCACATGAGGACTGGGGGTTGAAAGATCAATGGTAGCTAGTTGTTGGCTTTCTCCCTGCCTAACTGTATATATCTGAGGGCTCTTTGCATAGCTGCCTGAAAATTCTATAGTGAATAAGGTTCTCCTTGCTTTAACTATTCTGGTAAATTGTTCCAGCGCTGAGTTAACCCTTCCATTGCAATTGTCCTGTCAGTCTGAACCAAATGCTCATATGCCTGATAGATCTCTTCTCTTATTGGAAGGACTAGGTTTCTAACATCATCTCTTACTAGTAATTTATGCCACTCATAATAAAGAACTCTTGGTTCTTTTGATTCTTTCCTTAATGGCAATGGACAGTCAAACTCTAATTTTTCATATGCCTTGGCTTGTGCCCCCGTGATGATCTCATTTTGGATCCATGACATTAAAGCTTTGATATGGATATCCCCAATATACAATAAAGGGTTCCACTCACTGTCTGAGGGTACAACATAGTTATGTAAATACAATTCACATAGCAAATTCTTCACAGATGGTGAAGAGGTTTGGTATGCATAAAAGAATTCTTCAGGTGATTCTAAGGAGGGGCTAAGGTCCCTAATAATGCAATTCAGTTTGAAGTTCAAATATCGCTCCTTCAAGTGCACTGCATAAACCCTTGGAGGTGACCTACATTGCATCAACTCGGGAACCATACCAACAATTATTTCCACCTTAGCCTCTAATTCCTCAATTTTGTTATCCCTCTATTCAATTTCTTTATGTTGTTTATCAATAATCCCTTGCAACCTAGCCCTCTCTATTTCCCATTGTCTATAAAATGTTAAAGCAATAGATAAACTGCTTAGGGATGAAGGAGGTCTAATAGGTGTTACCTTAGGCCGTGGGATTTCCTCAATAAACTCCTCAATCTGTGCTGGCATCTCTCCAATATTTTCCTCAAACTGTCGGAAAGTATCTTCAATAGTCTCTTCAAACTTCTCAGGAATCTCCCCAACAATTTCTTCAAACTGCTGTGAAATATCTCCAATAGTCTCTTCAAGTTGTTGTGCCACATAAGCAAGATTTTCTAGTCTATCCTCATCAACTTCTAATTGGATTTCATCATCTGCAGGTCTTCCTTTTTCTTGCATTTCAATATCTGCAGGGCTTCCTTCTTCTAAAGTTTCCACCGTAATAACCTCTACCAAGTCACCTGTAGGATGAGCCTTTTGTGTCTTACTACGTGTTCTTCTCACATAAACCTTTGGAATGGCTGCAAGATTTGCTTCAGTTGTTGCAGGAGTTTTTCTTTTTGTCCTACGCCTCTTGGCTGCAGGAGGAATCTGAGTTACCTGCGGCTGGGCCATGGGTTCTTCATCTATTTCATCCCTTTCCAACTCCTTCCCTTTTCTTATAGGAATTGGTGAATCTCTTTGAAGAGAAGTAGAGGGTTGTTCCACATTTGCTTCAGCCATCTCTTCCTCCATAATAACTACGACTCCTTCAGCAACAAGCAAATCCTCGTCTGTAGCAACTACGGGGGAAGAGGGTTCTACAACATTTTCTTCTTCAACCAACGGATTCTCTGCAATAGGGACATCTTCAACCCTAAATTGCAATATATCCTCAAATACTCCCCATTCCATTTGTGAAATGTCTCTCAGGGACCATTGTACAAGTAGCTTAACCAATCCATGATGGCTAACGAAGCGATTTCCATTTTTCCGCGTCTCCTTAACGCTTGTAGAAATGAGGTGGTATAGGAAATTAGGGACATTCACTCTTCGGCCATGCCATAAATGACTAAGTAATTTAAAATGAGGTGAATGCAGATTTGAATATCACCCCTCACATGTAATGTATTTCATAACATACAAAGCTAGCTACGGCCACTCTGCTGGCAGGAAAACCCTTCTAGTTCCTTGTTTGTCCACCATTAGGGGTCCATCCGTGGGAATTGTGAACTCTTCCCTGGCGCTCCTTGCATCTTTTGATTCTGGAAATAGTTCTCCTTCCTGCGGCAACCCCATTACTTCTACTATTCGCTGCTCCGTAGCAATAATCCTCAAGCCTTTAACTATAGCTTCTCCTTCATTAAAGGAATGCATAAATTCTGAAGCAATTTCTTTGTTATAATCTATGATTTTCAAGAAGTAATCCAGCCAGCCGTGGTGTCTAAAATAATGCTCACAAAAAGCATCCTACAGCAACACTTCATGCACTGTTGGCTCGTGGCGAAGTGGATCACCACCCATCTCTTACTCTCCTATTTTTTACTCTGCAGCTGAGAAATAGAAGACCAAAATATTCGACAGACTTGCTAAATTGAAATTCCCATACATAACTCAATTCTAGCGGCAGAATTTATTATTCCTTGCGTGAAATAATAGCATGATAAACAATGATGGCAAGAAATCAATTCGAAGTACCAAAAAGGATGGATAATCAATAACTTTGGAAATCGAACCATAAAGCACCCCCCAACTTAACCTAGCATGTGTCCACACAAGCTGACGAGATTTTGGGGAGTGGAGCGGATTTAAAAAGGGGTATAATCATAATGAGCTAATAAATGCATAATTAAAACAAAACACAATATATACATACCTGCAGTCGTACGAAAAATGACGGCGAAATGAAGTGAAATGATAGGTAAGAACGTGGGATGGAATGACGTGGATGGAATTTTATTTACGGAGAAGAATATTCCCATAAGATATGGAAATATTTTATTGTGAAGCGGAAAGCATGTTCATTGCAGAGGCTGCAGGAACTTTACCTTTATTACCTTGCTCAGCTGCAGCAGGAAGCTGATGAGTTGCGCAGGATCATTGTCAGTTGCTCCAGGAACCTTTGGTTCACCCTGTTGGGCAAATTGCTACAAGAACTCCTCTTTAGTGGCCAGCTTATGATATAGATGCAGTCAGTGACCATTTACCAAGAGTTTAAATCGAACAGGATCAATTGTGGACAAACAGACAACTCCATTATTGAAAACTTCTTCTATCTCATATGGACCTAACCACCTAGTTTGCAGTTTCCCCATAGCATCTTTATATCTGGAATCATACAGTAGTGCCTAGTCACCAGGTTTGAACTTTTTTTCCTTGATATATTTATCATGCCACTTTGTTCTTTGATTTTGAATTAGTTCTATCTATTGAACAACTATTTTCCTCCATTCATCTAGAGCATTCAATTGTTGAATACGTTCTTTCTGTGCTTCAGATAATGTCATATTTAATTGCAAAGTTGTCCTTAGAGTTTTATGCTCAAATTCAATAGGCGTCATTGTTGTTTTGCCATAAACCATCTCAAAAGGTGTAAAACCAATTGGTGTTTTCCAAGTTGTCCTGTATGCCCAAATTGCTTCTGAAAGCCTATGAGACCAGTCTTTTTTATGAATAGATATTGTTTTTGTAAGAATAGCCTCAAGCTCCCTATTTGCAACTTCTACTTGTCCATTAGCTTGTGGATGATATGGAGTAGATTTTCTATGCCTTATATTGTATTCATTGACCAAAGTTGTTATCAATGTTGAAGTAAATTGAGGTCCATGGTCTGAGACAATTACCCTTGGTACTCCATATCTTGTAAATATCTCTTCATAAAGAAACTTAGCTACCTTATTATCTCTTGCATGTGTCATGGCACGAGCTTCCACCCATTTTGTTACATAGTCTGTACATACCAACATATAGGATTTGCCATTAGAAGGTGAATCAATTGGGCCAACAAAATCTAATCCCCACTTATCAAATGGTGCAACTGATATTTGTGGATATAGTGGTATCTCATCAGATTTTGTAGGTCTTCCCATTCGTTGGCATCTATCACATTTCCGTGTGCATTGTGTTGCATCCTTATGTAATGTGGGCCAATAGTATCATGTATTGAGTATTTTCAGTGTTGTTCTTTTGGCAGCAAAATGGCCTCTACATGGCTCATCATGACATGCATGCAGGATGTCATACGTTTCATCTTCTCTGACACATCTTCTCATGACTTAGTCAGGTCTAGTGTAAAACGGACAATCAACAATCCATGAGAAGTTAAAACTTTTTTCAACTAGCAACCTTCTTTCCTTAGGAGAGAAATAAATTGGCATCTTAGCAGTAGCTAAATAGTTGGCAATATCAGCATACCAAGGAGTGTGAGCTTGGATGAGAAATAAATGTTCATCTGGAAAAGCATCATCTACCGCTGTAGAATCTTCTTGCAATTGAAGTCTTGAAAGATAGTTTGCAACCACATTAGACTTCCGTAGTTTATCAACAACTGTGATATCAAATTCCTGCATCAACAATAACCAGTGAGCTAATCTACCAGTAATTGATGGCTTATTCATGAGATATCTAATTGCAGTATGATCTGTATGTACAAATATGGGATATCATGTGATATAGTGTCTAAATTTGTTAAGTGCATATATAACAACTAGCATTTCCTTTTCAGTGACTGTGTAATTCAACTCAGGTCCCTGTAAGTTCTTGCTAATATAATATATTGCATTTTTCAATTTGTCAATTTTTTGTCCTAACACTACTCCTATTGCATAATCAGATGCATCTGTATGGATTTGGAATGGTAGAGACCAATTTGGGCCTTTAAGAACTGGTGCTTGAGTCAAAGCATGCTTAAGCTTTAAGAAAGCTTCATTGCATGCTGGGGTCCATTTAAATTCCATATCTTTTGTAAGCAGTCAATATAAGGGACTTGCAATTTTACTGAAATCTTTGATAAACCGTCTGTAGTATCCAGCATGACCAAGAAAACTTCTTACATCTTTTTGCTTCACAGGGTCATTGATATGCTGAATGACCTCAATTTTTTCTGGATCCACCTGGATGCCTTCTACAAAGATATGATGACCAAGGATTATTCCTTATTGCATCATGACGAAACATTTCTCACTATTTAATGACAAATTATAGTCTTCACATTGCTGCAAAACTTTTTTTAGATTACCCAATGCTTGCTCAAATTTAGAACCATAAGTTGTAAAGTCATCCATATAAATTTCCATAATGTCTTGAGAAATATCAGAAAAAATACCAATCACTGCTCTTTGAAAAGTGGCTGGAGCATTACACAACCCAAAAGGAAGAACAGAATATGCATACGTGCCCCATGGACAAGTAAATGTTGTCTTCTCTTGATCCTTCATGGCTATCTGGATCTGATTGTAACCACTGAATCCATAAAGGAATGAAAAGTATCTTTTACCAGCCAAAGAATCCAATACCTGATCCACAAATGGTAATGGAAAATGATCTTTTCTTGTTGCTAAGTTCAGGGCTCTATAATCAACACATACCCTCCATTTTCCTCCTTTCTTAGGGACTATGACCAGAGGCGATACCCATTGGCTGTCAGAGATGGGATAGATAAACCCAGTTTTTAACAACTTCTACAATTGTTCTTTAACTATCTCTTTCAAGGCAGGATTGATTCTTCTTTGAGGCTGTCTAAGTGGGCAACACTCTTCCTTTATATAAATACGGTGGGTGCAAACTACTGGATCTATCCCATGCATATCCTTGTAATCCCATGCAAAAGCATTTTTATGAAATTTCAGCAAGTCCACAAGGGCCTCTTTTTGAGTATCTAATAGATCTCTATTGATATTCAAACATTTATTCAAATCCACTTCTATCTTAATAGTAAGATCAATCTAGTATATCAGAAAAATGAGAAGAAGATAATTCCTGCGACAACAGAGTATACAATATATCAGTGGCTGCAAGAAAGTCCAAACCTGCAATATTCGGAACCAATTCCTACAATTCTTGCTCTTCTATTAATTAATTTATCAGGATTTTATAAAGAATTGATTCTTCATCATGTAATTGCATGAATAGCCCTCGATTAATCATCATAAGGTGATTAATAGAGTCAACTTCCTCAGATTCTTCTCCCAAAATAGGCCAAACGGCTTGTTGTTGTTCAAGCTGGGGTTGTGTTGGAGAATACAAAGCTAATGTTTTTGTAGAACTCCCATCTGAAATAGTCATATCCCTGGATCTACATCCAATATATGCATCAGTTGTGGCAAGCCAAGGTCTACCCAAAATCACTGAATATCCTCCCAATGTTGCTTTTGGAGATAAAATCATAAAGTCTGCAGGATATTCCCAGGAATCCAAAATAACTACTACATCTTCAATGATACCATCAGGTCTCACTGTAGAGCTATCGACAAGTTGTAGAACTGTGGGTGTAGGCCTTAAACTATTGATCTCAAGCTATTTCATTACTTCCCTTGTCATTACATTAATGGTTGCCCCTAAATCAATCAAAACATTTTTTATCTGACTGCCATTAATGATGATACTCACAACAGGACTACCTGGATCAAAATATTTTGGAATGACAATCTTGCCTAACATAATATCTGCCAGTTGACCCATAACATGCACTGTTTGTGGATCCTTTTTCTTCTTGCCAGGTTTTTTTACACATGCTTCTCTCAGTGCCTTACCATATATGGGAACATCTTTTATTGCTTGCAACAATGGAATTTTAACACAAATATGCTTCAGTTGATCTATAATATCAAAGCCTTGTTGTTGTTCGATGGGAACTTCCTTTTCTTGCAATTTGTTGGGAAATGGTGGCAATATTTGGTTCTGAGGTATTGTATCTATTGGATTAGAGATTTCTTGCTCCTCTTGTACCTCAGTGATAACTGGATGAGAGAGATTAGGCAGAGTTGTCCCAAATCGGAGGTGAATGTCATTTAGAGATAAAGAATAGGCTGGGTATTGATTAAGATCAGTTGAATAAGCTTGTGGTTGTTACTGAGACTTAATATTAGGATTTGGCAACGGTTGAGTAGGCAACTGCGTTGGTTTAGGTGGTAGATCAGTGGCTGCAGGAGGAGGCATTAGCGTAGGAGGCTGTGGCTGCTGGGTAGGCGACTGATAACCAGAAGATTGGGTATTCCATGGCTAGCTCCCCCTCCATTGAGAAGCAGGTTGCCAATTCCCTTGAAACTAGTTTCCTTGGTCCTGAGGTGGGTACCAATTCCCTTGTGGCTGCTGCCACTGTGGCATTTGATTACCAAAATGCTGCCCTTGGCCTTGAGAACCATATCAATTTTGATAATTACCAAAATTTTGAGAATATGGTGATTGCCATTGGTTATTTGGTGCATAAGAATTTCCACTATAACCAGAAAAAGAAAGTGGATCTGGAGGCATACCTTGTCTTTGGAAATTTGGTCTTCTTTGAGCAACATAGAAGACTTGCTCGTCCTCACCTTGAGTTGGCTTGAAGTCAGGTACCTCCACATTTGCAACCATTTTATATTTGTAATCCTTCTTTCAATGTTTACAATGAGGGCAGAATTCTGCAAGAAATGCATCAGCTTCCTCATGCTTCTTATTAGCTGCTAGTGTATCCAACTGGGTAGCCATATTGTTTACAATGTCCTCCTTGAAGTCTTTTAACAGATGACTAAGTTCCAATCTAGAAACTCCAGTTCCAGATGCCGATGATGGTGCTCCTGGTTTAAAACGCTTGTTCTTCTTAGAAGTAGATCTGGAATACTTCTTGCAAATTTGTCCTATTTCAGCCCAAGTGGACTGTATAATGTCACCTCCTCCCATAAGATCCAAAGAATCAGTGCACTCATCACTGATTCCCCTCAAAAATATCAACTTGAGAGAATCTTCACTAAGAGTACTATGCTTGGACTGTTTGACACTAAACAGGAACCTTTCCAGGTAATCTTCAAGACTCATCTTCAGTTTGTGTCATTCTAAAGATATCATCCCCATGATGATCAATACCTCTACAATAATCTTTGTATTTTGCAAGAAATAACCGTTTCATCTCATCCCATGTATTGATTGTGCTACTACCCAAGCTCATAAACCATCTCAAGGCTGACTCCTTCAAGGTGGCGGGAAATTTTTTGAGTCTATGGGCATCTTTAGTATAGTCAAAACTCCTACAAAGAACATCAAACTCAAACAGAAATGTGTCTGGATCCTTTGTCACCAATCCATAGAATTTAGGGAGTGAAGATGCTGGAATGTGATGATGGAATGTTCTTGAGATTAGCATTATCATGCTAATCAGATATGGGGAACTCAAACGTTGGGCCTGGTGGTGGTGGTGGATTATTCCCACCAAGAGGTGGGTTCCCTTACATTGAACTTGTGGGGGTTGTTACTATAGGAAATTCTTCTTCTTGAAGACCAAAAAGGAATTGAAGACTACCTTCTGGAAATTCAGATTTAGGATGGTTCAAATTCAATGGGGCTTGGTAAAGTTCAGCAAAAGGATTTATATTTGGGAAATTATCTCCTGCATGATTAGAATGAGTGGGCATAAATATACCTTTGGGGTCTCTTCTTCTTTTATGCATGCAGATTCATGAAATTTTTCAAACGATCACGTATATCAAAAAAATAATAATTAACTGAAAACTGAAAAAGAATAATAACCATAGGAGGTTCTTAGGTTGACACCATCCCCGGCAACGACGCCAAAAATGTCTACTCCAACAATAATAATAATAACTCTAATTGAAGTCTCAACCCAAAGTTTGGACATTCATTTGGTAAAGTTACTATTTTCATGGCTAGTGCTCATTTAATTATCAACCCAGGGACGTAATACTTGAATTGGTCTGTACTATATATGCACTAAGTTCCTTCAATAGCTATTCTGCATTACTGCAGCAACTAACATTATGCGAAAAGGAAAGGCAAGAATGGAAATTATGGAAAGGCTACAGGAAAAACTTCTGCATACTATTCATAAAAGCAATGCTGGAAAGATCTAATATGGATAATAGAGATAACTCTGTTCTGGCTTGGCTACAGAAACAGTCAGTGGATCTATTTCCAGTGGCTGCAAGAACAGTCAAAGCAAAAACTTCTACTACGACTAAAGAAAGAAAACTAATTTTAATGAACACACACAGGATCACTCACCAAGTGGGCCCCCTTGGATGAGTGATACCAAGCTTCCAGAACTATTTTTAATAGATCAGAACAACATAATTTTATTCATTACTTCTTGAAAGTGATTACATATTTTGAAAAGAAACTCAAGAATGCTTATCAAAGATCCTCTGCTCTATTTTTTTCTCTTTTGTCTAACCTCTGAGAAAAAGAAGAGCTTATTATAAAAGAGAAGATCAACTACAATAGACAACACAAATCACGCCCAGAAGAAGAGGCGGATGATTGACTGATAAAGAAGATAACTAGAGCTTGGCTGCAAGAAACGTGGATCTAAACCGAACCACAGTCTTTGCATGTCGTGGCGGTGTTTGCAGATTTAATGCCCACTGAAGTTAAACTTTGGTAGTGTTGCTTGGTTGCTCCGCCTATGCCGTAACTTGCACTTGCTCAGCTCCTCTTAAGTTTGATCTTCAGTTATCTCTTACGTAATCTTTCCTTCATCAGGCGCGAAAGGAGAATATCCACTGCAACATCATTTATTACCTGCACTACAACAAAAACAACATACAAGGACATACATAGGCATTTTATTTAATTAACACATCTATTAATTCACATATGATATTACCCTAAAATAATCTGCATGGCAACATGAACAAATCACATGGTTGCAGGAATAAATGGCATGGCTGTAGGAATAGACCGGCAAAGTTCAAACATGATTTCATAAGTTCAAGTTTAACACATGGAATACATATAGTCAATTTACAATACATCACTACTACCATGCAAACCAAAAGATGTCAAAAACTTGAGAGTTCTGATGATAAAAACATGACAAAGTCTCAACTTATCAGGCATATTGAACTAGAATTTGAACCCCTATAGGTGCAAGCCCCTACTCACTGGTTTATGGAGCAGAAGCCATCCTGCCTATTGAGGTTGAATTACCATCTCTACGGGTCTCCTTGCACAATCTAATAGATGATGAAGTATACCGATTCTCGTGTCTTCAGAACTTGGAACTACTTGATGAAAAGCGACAAGCTGCCTACAACCACCTAAAAGCCTATCATCAGCGCATGAGCAAAAGCTACAATCATAGGGTCAAACCTTGCACATTTGAAGTACGAGATCTTGTTCTCATGGAGAATCCTCACAATCAACCAAACAGAGAAGACCAGGAAAAATTTGAATCCAATTGGTTGGGTCCATATGTCATCACTGCCGTCTTCGGTTTTGGGGAATATCAGTTAGCAACTTCAGAAGGAGAACCACTAGCAGATTCGATCAACATTATGCATCTAAAAAGGTTTCATACATAAGTTGTGTAGATCATTAGGCTCATCCAATAGCATAAAATACCAAAAACATTAAAAAAACAATCCTGAACAAAATACAAAAATACAAAAAAATCAAGAAAATAGTAAAGAAAAATCATTCATCTAAATGGTGAAAACCACTCCGGTGGCTCCTTGGGTAAGTACGGTGGTGAAAACCTGGAAAATGAGTGTCATTTGTAAAGGCTATGGATCCATTGTCTTTTAGACTTGTTGCGATCACATCCATTGCATCCATTCATCCATAATTTATACCATGGCTTGTTATTGATCTGCAAACATGGTTATTACTTCATGTGTCCCGCGTCACGCTTTCATGGCGACATATAACTAGGGGCAAATGTTCTTAAACCTATTGATGGGAGTGGATTCTCCATTGCTTGTAATACATTGAGTTGCTCATTCAAAAACATCTTAAAATAATACCAAAAACATTCATAAAATCTTAGCAAAATCCCAAAAACATTTGCAAAAAGTCTTAAAGAAAATACCAAAAAAAAAAAAAATTCATAAAAACTCAGAAAATCCCAAAAACATTTGCAAAATTCCTAAAGATAATACCAAAAAAATTTGTAAACATTCAAAACATCCAAAAGCATGACAAAAACATCAAAAAATCAATCAAAAACATTGCAACGTATATTATTCCTTGTACATACACATCGCAAACAGACACAACACAACATTTTGAGCTACTCAAATGATGACCACCTATCAAGTCAACCAACCAATCAAAAAATCTACACACAATCGTCTTCACAAGGATGCATCCTTCCTCGCAGACAAGACATGGTAACATTTTCTTTGACAAGAAAATTCGGTTTGGCTAATAAGTACTTGGTTGATTTGTTATTTGTTTCTTTATATCAGGTTCCTACGCTACTCTAGGATATCCACAAGTGATTAGAGTAGCCAGGATGGTTCCTGATATCATTTTCTTTGTTTGTTGTCTACGAATTATTCCAATGAAGTTCACTAAGCTACGTGATCTTATGCAAAAATACAGTCATGGATCACTATGTCTTATTGACTACAACGTATACCTCGACCATTTGTACATGAACCAAAATGGAGGGGAACTTTCCTTGTCTGCGATGTTTGCTTATAGGTGAAACGCTCAACCGTGGTTTCGGATACCTCGGCCAAGATCGATACTACCATGCTCAATGATGAAAATTAAGCACTGTAAATAATACATGGATCACCATTTCATCTCATCCGTGTATATTTCATTTCATTGCATTCCATCCATCCATAAACCCATATCATTGCATATCATTCATACATAATCATGACAATGGATACTCTATTTTTCTCCTCTTTCACAGGAATGAGTCCTAGGTCTTCCATACCTTCTATCTAACATTGAATCCCCCCTCACCCTCCCCATCTCGATCATCAACATCACATACCCTACATCATGTCCCATCCACCCAATCAAGAAAGTTACTTTGTTTGCACAGGTATGTTGACTCACACACACCTAGACTATCAACAGATACTTTTTGATCAAGTATCTTCGAGTCTCAATAGGTAATCGATTATGAAAATCCTAGACTACAACAGGCATTTACATCACTTGCCTAGTCTCAATAGGTACGCTAAGTCCAGCAAACGCTACAAGCAACCTAAAACGCAAACACTATCAATTGATCAACCAATCAAACACAATCAACACCAATAATTACATCAATTGTCTAAGTCTCAACGAGTATTTTGCTTCAAATACCTTGACTTCATTGAGCAATTACATCAATTGTCTAAGTCACCACAGGTCAATTTGACTCACTTGCTTAGACTATATCTTGTCCAAGTGAATAACTGACATCAACTGTCATGCTTTGACTCAATTGGGGTAATTCAATCGATTGCACCAATTATCCAATCAATTGTACAGTATCAATCAAAAGCACAAACACTGCATTTGCACCGTATCTCCTGCATAACCTAAGGGTACTCACTGGCTTGCCATTTCTCCGTATTCACTATATCTTCTTCCATTCTTTCACCATTATTTCTAATTTCTTCTATTCTACCTCCCCCCAACTTCTTTCTCTTTTTCGAGAGATCGCCCGATTTTTTGAAATTTTTTGGCCCATCTCTCGAGGGGGAATACCACCCACTAAATTAACATTTCTTGGGGCATATTTCTCATACCTATCTTTCTTTCTTTGAAATGACACGATAAACTGCACCGTCTCAAAGAGGGGCAAATGTAGACACATAATTTTGTCCACTTTATTAAATGAATATTTAGTATTTATTTGATTATTTAACCATTAGTCAACAGTTAATTAAATTGATATTTAATTAATTCATCTTAAACCTCTTCTCCTATTAATTAAATAAATTATTCAAGTTATTAAATTAATTCATTAAACCATACTCTAACAATTAATTAAATGAATAAAACACATTTGTTTAATTTAACCCCTTTCCTCATTTAAATAAATAAATAAATATTTATTTAAATCTCTAAACTCCCCCCCCCCACACTTGCATTCTCCTACAAATGCAAGTTGCACAAATAAATAAGATTTATTTCTAAATAAAATCCTATTTTCTCTCACCCACCAAACCCACTTGCATCCTAAACCCCTTCTAGATTCTTCTAATCCACTCCAAGTTAGCCTAATCCCCATCCCTAATTATTGTCACAAAACCTAAGCAAAGAGAAGTCACTTCTCAAAGCCTCCAAAGTCTTTGAAATGCATTAAAGGCTTTTTATCCTTCAACAAGTTAACCCCTAAAGTCTTCTAAACCATTTATGGTTCTTACATAACCATTTATGGCTCTTACTTAACCATTAATGGTTAAAATCAACTCACCCACATGGTTAGAGGCTTTCCCTCTAACTCAACCCTCATTTAAGTCATGGGTCTCTTCAAACATTCATTGCTTTGACCATGGTTATCCCCACTAACTCTTGGACAAGAGTTTATCCATTGGATAAAGGCATTATTCATTGGATAAAAGGTTTATTCACTAACTCAAGCCTAACCAAACCCTCCCAAGGTAACCTTCATGTCATCTCATGCATTTAATGCTTCTTCCCTCTCCTTTCAAGTCATCTCATGTTGACATGTGTCATCATGAGATTGGGTTGAAGGCCATCACATGGATTGATTAACTTTCAATCCTAGCCCTTGTTAAGATTACTCAATCTTGACCATCCATTGCCCTATTTCCCCTATAAGTAGAGCTCTCGTTCTTCATTTTCAAAAAAGGAGAAGTCTTTGTGCATCAAACTTATAGTCATTTTAAAGAGAGCATTTAGATTGTTATTTTTCATAAAAAATACATAGACTAATTAGGTGCTTTCTCATAGTAACTTATTTACACTTGCATGTGCATTTGTTTCATTTTCACAACCATCTTGAATCTTCATAAGACATCTATAGATAGTGCTAAAAGCTGAGAGCTACACTCATGTGGAACTTGGAGAGGAGAGGGACAAGGGAGGAGCATCTATGAGCATTTTGGAGAGCATCTTGGGGGGTTTTCTTTCCCTTTTTTGTTTATGTATGTTTCTTGTTATTTGCTTTATATATCTCTTGATATGTATGTTAAGGTTTTTAAGTTCATTTGTGTTTCGTTTTGGTTGTGACTAACATATTAACATATGAACTTGTCTTGTGCTTTGTGCCTTTTTAGCGTGCATCAATATATACATGTATATGTACATATACATGTATGTTTATATATATATATATATATATATATATATATATATATATATATATATATATATATATATATATATATATATATATATATATATATATATATATATATATACAGAGAGAGAGAGAGAGAGAGAGAGAGAGAGAGAGAGAGATCCAACATTTCAAGAAAAGGATATCTAACCCAATACACACAGAACAACAACTATGACAGAGGGGAGATCACCATATTATCCACTAATTTTTACCTCTAAAAATGTGAGTGTGTGATAGCTTAATAAGGTACATATGTAAGATTAGTGAACAAAATTCCTCTCTTGAGTGATACTCTTCCTCCCGCTCAGGGGCTTGTTTGTTTCTTGCATCCAACTCAACACATCACGATAATAGTCAGTTGCTATTAAATCATTTCATTTATACATCATATATTTCATCTTTAAATATTCAAAATATCATATTGATTGCATATTCAATCATCGGATTTCCAACCAAGATAAAATTATTCAAGACATATTCATGTGCTATAGCATTTTAACTAAAACAAGTAATAGTAAATAGTAATACCACAATGGGGTGTAACATATATTTAGAAAATTTAGATTATTCAATATCTTCATTAGTTTAACTAGCTATACATATTTGAATGTATGAAGTGAAATTGCCTTTCAAAGGAAAATAGTTTTCCTTTTGTAGAGTCATATTTCCTCCATCACACTATATAGAAGATAAAAAAGTATCCTAGACTCCAAGACACATTTTTCCCATAAGTTTGAAGCTATTTTCAATAAAAGAAATGTGTGCCCCTATACATCTTATCCCATTATAATAATGCCCAAGATAGTCATAAGTGCAAGTGTCCCTTTCTCTATTTGCGCACAAATTGGAACTCAAGGTTCTACATAAAATTTCAACCATCTTTGATAGTTGTACCATCTTAATTCAATTGCATCTTAACTATCTCTATATAGTTTTCTATATCTTATTTTCAGTCTACATCTATTCCTAGTCTTATCATGTTTCCAGCTTATGCTTCCAGTCTCCTTGATAATTCCATTCCATGTATGCCTTGATTTTATTCAAAGTAGGACCCTTAATTCACTTACATATGTGTTTTACATGATCTAATTTAGTTGCATGCTTTAAAACTAAAATAGAAACTTAATTTAATATCTTTCATTTGGTGAAGCAAATGTGAATCAAACGCAAAACCTCTTAATTTGGTTACTTTATTAGCATGTTGCATCTTGTTGCCTTTGTTAATCTTGTCTTCACTTTGTGTTCCCTTCATTCACTTGTGTTTCCTATTATGAACATTGTCCCACCTTTTTCCTTGACTTCCCTCATGCCAAAATCTTTGCTCCTAATCTTTGTTGTGCATTTATTCACAACCATCCTTCCACACTCACCTCTCTCCTCAATCATGCTTTAACTTTTACTTCTTACATGCTATCTTTTTGCTCATATATATGTCTTCCCACTCATTGCCTTATGTCTACAACTCCTCATTCTTCTACCTATACAACTCCTTGCTCTTACTATTGAACTATTTACCAATTATGATGACTCCGTGCCTAATGATTCCTCTACTTTTCTTGATTTTTACTCTTCTAATAATCCTCAAATAATTTTCCAAGATGACGATTAGCTTAATGATACCTTCTACCCCATTCACATTCTTCTTCATTAACCATTGATTTCTTTTTTTCATAGGACACGCTATATTATGATTCCCGCCATTATACATTATCTCTACTAATTTTCTTCTATGTCGTATTTCTTGAAAATAATGGATGATGGATGGATGTAAAAATAAATAGGAAGAATTCTCTTATATAGAGGTCTCAAGGTATTTTTTATATTAGGCTAGCCTTCAATAGTCATATTGAGACATGAGGATTGGGAACCAATTGGTAGGAACCAAGCACTGATATATTCAAAATTGGGCCTAGTTTTGAGGGACAAGAATGCTTTAGATGCCCTTGTCTAGGACAAGGGAACCCTAAACATCCTTTTCCACCCGAAATAGGTCAAATAAGTTGTGGATAAGGTGCACTTAGCCTGAGGACAAAGGTTCAAATCACCATGTAGACATATGACATTAATTGTATAGTACAAAGGCCAAAAATAGGCTTGGATAAGAGATAAGAGAAAACACACTAAGGTAAGGGCACACAATCTAAAATTGTACAGGGTTACAATATACAATGCTATAGTATGAAATTTTTTAATTTTATTTTGATTACTTTATTTAATTTTGACATGGATCTGCCTAGTAGTTCACATGTACACCAAAGTGGAGGTAAAATGTAAAGATGAAAATTGCATACCTATTCACCTTTCTATTATGTTTTGGGTCTATTTTAATTAGAGTGCCCTAAATGCAGAGCAACTAGTCTTACGAGTAGCATATTCTTGCATGAATTCGACTCATGG
This sequence comes from Cryptomeria japonica, assembly GCF_030272615.1. NCBI lineage: Eukaryota > Viridiplantae > Streptophyta > Pinopsida > Cupressales > Cupressaceae > Cryptomeria > Cryptomeria japonica. The sequence continues at coordinate 764,410,410 of NC_081408.1, forward strand.
TATCACCATATATTGATCCCATTACTACTTATCCCTAAAGATTTGCAATCCATACACCACCCATTTGTCACCTTGGATTATATTGATAGGTGCAAACTCAATCAAGATTACTCCTATAGTCATACATTTGAAGTTTGCACTTTAAAATTTTAAATTTTAATTAAATATCAGTGATTTTGAGCGAACCTAGTGCACATTTATGTTGATTTTGTGTTTGGTTGTATTTTGAGGATATCCATTCACTCATTTGAAAGACACTTAGGAATCTGTTGTGCACATCTAAAATTCAATTTACAAAAGATATAAAAGAATTCTAGTAGGAATATTAGAATATTACGTCAATATACATTATCCTATCTTCATTATACTCTTACTTGTTGTCTTTGAATCTTTCATTTAGAGTTGTAAAGCTATCCAAGTAGGGGTTTGAATTAGGAAAACATGACCTTAGAGAAATTCAACATATTCTATTTTATTTTTGACACTACTAGTCTTTAAGTAACTTTAGATATTGGGAGATTGAGGGGACCAAATATAGATAATCCATTTTTTAATATTAATTATATGGATAGAATAATAAAGACCTCTTATCCCCCCGTTAATGGGTTTGTAGAGTTGATTATGCCTCTTTGCAAGCTAAGAGAATGTGGTTGCCACCCAATCGAATATGGGTGAAACTGAACTTCAATGGGGCCTCCAGAGGTAATCTAGGGCCATCTGGCTTTAATTGACTCTTATGAGACCCTCAAAGAAAAATGCTCTTCTCTTTTTCTCTTTCTCCAACTATAAGAACTAATAACGTAATAAAATTTCAAGCCCCCCTTCCCAACTTAAAACTTCGTGTAGCATGATAGGTGTCTTACCTCAAAATTGAAGGAGACTCTTTGGTTGTCATAAATGCTATTAGGCCTCGTTCTACCCCATTTGGAATATACAAGCTATTCTAGATGAAATTCTCATTTCCTTGGACGAGTAGACATTTAATAGTTCAAGGGTGCATAGGAGTAATGACAAGTCCAAAAAACTAAGGAATAATTTCCTTTTTTAGTTTAAGGACAATTTCAACAATGCTCTTGTTCATGTGATGGAAAGAGTCACATTGGCCCATAAAATCACCCGAACATGCATCACCTCACCATTACCAAATTTAGACATGTGTCTACTAGCACTAACTTTTAGATTGACTCCTGCCCATTCCTTCTCATAGCCACACTCTTGCATCAAATTAGATAAATTGGTATCAGAATCATTAAGTGTGGGATTTCATTTATTCTGGCTACATCTATGACAACCATTACTCTCGCTTGTCATAGTACGTACCCGTTCACTTAACTTGTGTGAGCCACAGTCAAGTTTGATTATAAAAGGCTACTGCCAACAATTTTTGGGCACTCAACATCTATCTTTTGATTAGGCCAGTTTAGTAACTAAGATGGATACTCCAATTTGTTTTCTTAGCCCCCATAAAAAAATAGCATTCTATGGTTTTGTCACAGACTCAAGGTTGAAGGCAGTCTTTTTGGCTCTTAGCAGATTGATGTTGGAGGCCATCAAGATGATTATGAGGGTAGAGTTCCTAGTAGTGGAAGACCGTCATTGTGTTAATATGAACATTTTGTCATTATTTGTTTCTTCTCTTCTAGATTTAGGAGAGTCGAAGGGGAAGGTGCAAGAACTGGTTCAAATGATAGTCAAATCTAACTTCTTGGTCAATTTGGATGCGAGGTTAGTGGTAGCTCGATTGAGGGTTGGAATTCCTAGCCTCGCAAACATCCTCCACTTCCTTAGTTAGGGTGACCAAGTGATTTGACACCCTTTTTATGGGAAATTTTAAGGATTAAGGTTGCTTGTTCCTTAAACAATTTATGGACATGAAACCTATTCCTAGTGTGGATTGAATGGACAATTTTGATATTTTTTGGTCTTGTCTTTTTACATTTTATTATGTCAAGAGGCATCTACAATGACATCAAAGTGTCTGTAAACAAAAAATTATTTTTGAAACAATTTGACATGCAAATGACGGGTAAATAAGATAGAACCCTCGCTAGATTCACAACTTTTTTCATGTAGGACTTTAATGGATTTGTATTCTTGTTTTTTAGTATTTTAGAAGAACATTTATTTTATAGATGATTCTCTTCTATTAAAAGATATCTCTCAGAATATTTTACATATATTTTTTAAATATAGATATACTAGTTTTAAGCAAATTTTTTGCCAAAAGGTAATTTTGTAATTAGCTCAATGAAAGGAACTTGTGGTACATGTTTTTTTTTTGGTCAATAATATTGAGTTTTATATTAATATGTATATTTCCCAAAAATACAACATCCATGTCCATAATGCCAACAATGTCCAATTTCACACATATCTAAAGCAAATATCATCCCTAAAATTCAGAGTAAACTACTACCCACTCGCCTGTTAAATTTATGGATCAAAATTAAAATTTATCTTGTTCTATGTATTACTGATTAAAATATAAATCTGACTATCTTCTTTTGTATGGCAGGTGAGAGGAGCATTTATTATTTTCTATGTCCTATCTCACGAATGCCACTCAATATAAGTATATAACAAATGGGACATGGTCAAGCAATGCCTTGATCAGTCATGACCGATCAAGACATTACTTGATCGTGCCCTTTTGTTTATACTAACAAATGCTAAATAACATAATGATATATATAATTAAATATTGAAGGCCTTAAGGCCGATTTAACATTTAATTTTATCCGACTGAAGCTATAAATCATCAACACTCCCTCTTAGCTAGGGAGGATAAAAGGTATTGGGAGAAATATTCATAAATTGTATGATGCTTATCTTGGGACCATAATTTCAAGATGTGAATTGCCTCTGTCGGTGATTCTATTCACAAACTCTTGAGTGGATTGCCTCTATCGGCGATTCTATCCATAAGCTCTTGTGTGGATTGCCTCAATCAACGATTCTATCCACAAGCTCTTGTGTGGATTGCCTCAGTCGGTGATTCTATCCATGAGCTCTTGTGTGGATTGCCTCAGTCGGTGATTCTATCCATGAGCTCTTGTGTGGATTGCCTCAGTTGGCGATTCTATCCATGAGCTCTTGTGTGGATTGCCTCTGTCGGCGATTCTATCCACAAGCTCTTACGTGGATTGCCTCTATCAACGATTCTATCCATGAGCTCTTGTGTGGATTGCCTCTATCAACGATTCTATCCACAAGCTCTTACATGGATTGCCTCAATCGGCGATTCTATCCATAATCTTGAGTTATTGTAAGATTGTCACCTTCCAATAATCTCAAAAATACAAGTGGAAATCATTTGGAAGTCATCACTTCCTTATGATTTACATAGGGCCCATAAAATAATTATTAGTATTAATAATAATAATCAATATTTACAATTTTTACCTCAGAAGTGCTCAATCTTTATTAGTAAGCTCCCTCTCAATCGCAAGGTATCTTGAGTTTCTTCTAGAGAACATATTTTTTTGAACATACGTCTAAATTTTTGACTTCAGCAAGGGACGCTTGTAGTTTAAGTTTGAGAGGACAAGTTCTTGCAATGTGGCCATATTCGTCACATATGAAACATTGTACTTTAGAGGAGTCTCTAGGTTTCTTGAATGATCGATTACCATATGTCTTTTTGTCCTTTTTCCTTTTCAAACTAGAGACTAGAACTTGAACATCTTCATCAACGGGTTTCATGATTTCTCTTGATATTAGGTTACACTCTTCTTGAATGCAGTCAACTTTTAGTCTATCAAATTTGGGAACTTTGGATCGAGCACTAACTCCTTGTCTAAAGTTTTCCCATTAGACAGGGAGCCCATTTAGAGTTATCATAGTTAGCTCCTTATTATCATGAATGTGACCAATTGATGAGAGTTGGTTCCTTAATTATGTTATCCTCATAAAATATGAAGTGATAGTCTCTTCTTTGCTCATTTTAATATTAGAAAGTTGATTTTTAAGTGTGAGGATTCTGCTCGTGTTGTTAATCTCATACATGTCTTTCAAGGCTTTGAACATGTCATATGCAGAATCTAACCTTGTAATGATAGGTAGTAGATGACTCTTTACTCCATCTACTAATAACTCCATTGCTTTAATATTGTTCTTTTCCCATTGACTTTGTTCATCTTTTCCATCAGGTTTAGAAGGTTTCTCTATTATTGTTTTTAACTCATTCTTCCTTAGTACCAACATCATTCGTAGTTTCCATGAATCATAGTTTGAGGCACCTTCAAGTCTGTCTTCGAATCTGATTTCATTCGTCATTTTAAAATACAAACTTTCAAGGAGATATCAATCTGATCTTAATCGGATCTTCCTTCAGGCGGTTAGGCTTTATAGAAGGAAACTTGGCTCTGATATCATGTTAAATTTATGGATCAAAATTAAAATTTATCTTGTTCTATGTATTACTAATTAAAATATAAATCTGACTATCTTCTTTTGTATGGCAGGTGAGAGGAGCATTTATTATTTTCTATGTCCTATCTCACGAATGCCACTCAATATAAGTATATAACAAATGGGACACGGTCAAGCAATGCCTTGATCGGTCATGACCGATCAAGACATTACTTGATCGTGCCCTTTTGTTTATACTAACAAATGCTAAATAACATAATGATATATATAATTAAATGTTGAAGGCCTTAAGGCCATTTTAACATTTAATTTTATCCGACTGAAGCTATAAATCATCAACATCACCACCATAATATCATATCATATCATTATGGCCATCTAAATCTATCCTGCAACTACAATTATACAAAAACCCTTTACATCGAAAAGCATCCCATACTATAAGAAAGGTTTGTTTTTTAAAGAAAACTAAAAAAAACATTCTAAAAAATAGATATTTTAATGCTTCCTTGTCGCTTTTAGTGGCCCGTTGTTCCAACAATATTTGAGCTCAAACCTTGGCTATGTGTTCTTCTCTATCTCTGCACTCTTCTTCATCTTCCTGCGCTCACGATCCTTTTCTTGAATGAAGAATTTGAGGGATTTCCACCTGATATATGCTTTCGCCCTCCGCTCATCCTAGTTCATTCCTTTCAACCACCAAATAACTGGCATTAATTTTTGCAGTGCCTTCTCCTTTACACCATGATCCTCCTCCACATGAAGAAAACCCAAACCCAACATAGCTTGACCAAGCATCGATTGCAACCTATATAGCCACTCCTCCTCTACACAACCTTTCACCACCAACTCCACTTCTTCCTTCTTCCCCACTTTAAGTCCCCATGCCACCAACATTGAAACAATGTCGATGTTGGTTATGTATCTGTGCTCTGTATTCATGAACTCCTCATCGAGAAGAACCTCCAAAATCTATAGAAAAATATCTTCACCATATTTAAACAACCCCCTCAACCTTTTCTCAAAAATTCACCCCATAAAAGCGAGCTGCTATCTCGAGGTGATAAGAGAGAAGGTCGCCTCCATGGAAAAAGTTGTTCGCCACCCTTTGCTTCAGTAGTTCTCCACCACCCATAACTTCAATTGGACACAACCTTACAAACAAAGAGAATTTAATCCTACACATTTAACCATTGTCAAATCCAAATGCCATCTCGCCTTCTCATTAATGCACTCTACATCTGATAATGTACAAACATAAGGGGATCAATTCCTATACTTGTGCGAGAGTACTCAATCCAGGGTGATATTGTTGAAGGCCTCAACAATACTCTGATCTTCATTATTAAAATATATCACCCAATTAGACAACCTATTAGCTAGCTCATTCCCTGCACGAACCATGTGACTTACCTCATAGTCATCAAAAGTTTCCAATATGGATTTGGCAATGGTGATAAATTTATTGAGTTTCCACTCATGGATATCTCCTTTATTAACGACAATAATAATTATTTGAGAATCCCTCTCAAGATGTATTATGCAACCTCACTGCTTTGGCCATTTTTTAAGCTTTGATCGCGACTTGAGCTTCAACATCTTTGTTTGTTCCTTTTGCTAGCTTGGTCGCCCCAAGCATGATGATATTTCCATCCCAGCCTCGGGCGACAAACCCAACCCCCGAAGGACCCAAATTACCCTTGGAAGTCCCATCAAAATTGATGTTAAACCATCTAGGCTTTGCCTTTGTCCACTCCTTCACAGGATGATTCAAAATCGAATTAACCTGATTAGGCCCATTAACAGGGCAACTTCTGGTACATGTTAGTATAATTATTTGGATATAAGAATCTATGCATATGATGCAATATCAGATTGATGTTTTAATTAATACAAACTATAACTTATAATAATAATAAAATAATAGATAAAATTATACAGTAGTTTTTGCATTGATTTTATATTACACACTATGATCCACCATTAAGAAGAGGATAAATAGAATTAGATTGTACAAAATTGTTCTTTAAATAGAAGGGAAGGGGAGGGAGTGGTAGTGAAGAACATGGGAGCATTACCTATGAAGGTTGAACAAAAAATAAGGCAATAATAGAAGAAAAAGAACTACCTTAAATAAGGTAATAGCAAAAGAAAAATAACTTCATATAAACTATAATTGATGTTCCCCACTTTGTTTATTGCCTCACCTCCCTCCCCTTCCATTTGTTTAAGGAATAATTTTTCGCAATCTAACTTTATTTCTCATCGTCTCAATGATGGAATGCAATGTCTAAAGAGTTGATACAAAAATATTACATAGTTATCTCCAAAAGCACTCTATTACTATTATGAATTTTGGAAAGATTATGTTTATTATTTATGAGTATAGATTTAGGTTCATATGTTCGTTTAGTTCCATAGAAATGAACATCAAATTCATTAATATAGATTTAAACCAAAATAATTATTTTATATTTTCTAAAACAAATATCCAAATAAATCTTAATTTTTTTATGTTATCATAAATCAATTTCAACATCTTAAATAACACTTTTTTATTTAAAAAATCTAACTACTAATTTAATTTTCACATTTAATATTTATTGTTTCCAAATTTCAACTCCTATATCTAATTATTTAAATATTTATTCCATTAACCTACATAATTATATGTAAGGTATGTTTTTACACTTACAAAACTCAACTTTGATACCTAAATTAAAATTATCTTGATTCTTTATTCAAATAAATGACATTAAAATACATTGACATAGATCCCACTGAAACCCCTCAGATTCTTAGGCGGTGAAAACCTTGAAACACAAATCTTAAAAGATCGTAAACACAAAACAAATCCTGTTATCAATTTCAGAAACCTTAAACCCTAGCTGAGTGTGCTCCATGGCGTCCCGTCACGGAGCATTTTCATTTTCAAGGAATGCGAGGTCTGCTTTTAACTCATTTAGAAATTCTTCTTCCACTGCACCTCGAACCACTAGGGCTGCTCGTAGGACGAGAAATCTGTTCGAAAATGCCAGCGGAAGTACGACCAGGCGAAGATTTGCAGAAACAATGATCCCCCTGCACAATGCGGTTGCATCTGCGAAACTCGTCACCCAGCTAAGCGTCAGCTCCCGGAGTTCTCGTGCGCTCTCTCTTGGTACCCTATCATGTTTGTTTTCATTGAAAATAAAATAAAAATGTTAGGGTCGTTCATTGCTTTTGAAAAATAAATTGATAATATTCTTTGCGGACTAGGCTAAGAATGAGCTTGGTATAGGGGATTCATCCCCCTCTTAGCATTCTTCACCTGATATGCTGGAAATCTTAATAAAGTTTGTTTCGTTTTGACAATTCTCAGTAAATTTTGTTTTGTTTTGTAAAACTTGGCTAAGGATTATTTGCTTGATATGGTGACAAATCTTAGTAAATTTTGCATTGTAAAATTTAGATAAGCATTCTTGCTCTAATATGCTGGTCAGTCATAATAAATAATAAATATTGTTTTGCTTTGTAAAATTTGGACAATGATTCTTTGTTTGATATTCCCAGACGTTGTAGTATATTTTGTTTTGTGCTGTAAAATATAGTTGAGGATTCGTTACGTAATATACGGGCAAGTCTTAGTATGCTTCCAACTCCTGGTAAATTTTGTTTTGCTTTATAAAATACGGGTGACGATCGGCTTTTTAGCTTGATATTTTTTGTATATTTTATTTTGTTTTTGCAAAATTCAGTTGTAGATTTTTTGCTTGATATGCTGATATATCTTAGGAAGTTTTTTATTTTTCTTTTATTTATTTATTTTTTCTCTCTATAATGTTTGGATGAGGTTTCTTTGCTTGATATTTTGCCAAATCTAATTAAATCTCTCTCTCTCTGAAATTTGGGCAAGTTTTTTTTGTCTGATATGTTGGCAAATCTTATAAAAAATTGTTTTTCTTGGTAATCTTAAGGCAACAATTCTTTGCTTGGTATGATGACAAAACCTAGTAATATTTGGGCAAAGATTATTCACTTGATATGCTAGCTGATTTTAGTATAATTTGTTTTACTTTGTGAAAAATTGACGAGTATTTTTAGCTTGAGATGCTGGCAAATTCTATTAAATCATGCGTTGCTTTGTAAAAATTTGGGGAGGATTCTTTTCTTGACATGTTGGCAAATCTTAGTAAGTTATATTTTTTTTTTTGTAAAGTTTTGGTGTTAATTCTTCACTTAATATGCTGGCAAATATTGGTAAAGTCTGTGCGAGGATGGTGAGTATTTTTTAGCTTAAGATGTTGGCAAATTTTAGTAAATCATGTTTTGCTTTTTAAAACTTTGGGGAGGATTCTTTGCTTGACATGTTGGCAAATCTTAGCAAGATATATTTTTTTGGTTTAAGTTTTGGTGAGGATTCTTCACTTAATATCATAGTTCCATGGAGTTTCCTAATGGGGAGATGAGGGGACAAGTTTTGGGGACCGGAGGACCAAGGGCCTAAAATTTGGGGATGGCGGAGGGATGGTGCTAGAGTAGGGATGGGGGGGGGTGGTGCTGATATAAAAATAGAGGCGAATTGAAATATTCAAGACAAAAACTGCAATATAACATCTCTGTGAGTGCCTCATGAAAGTGTTGTTGTAAGTAGCTAGGTCGGAGCCCTTTCTAGGACCGACCTAGCACACTTGGCGTGTGTATGGCCCTGCCGGCCTTTAGAAGGCTTAAACATCTTGTGTTTGCCATGCCCTAAGTGGGGCGGTATATGTAACTTGTGGGTTAACCCTGCCCTATCTTGCTTAACGTGTGGGGTTATTTGATTTTGGCGCCACTTTATGTTTTGCATTGTAATTAGACTCCTAGCCGACCTAAGGCAAATTGATGGCTAGAGTCTCATATATATGTAATGCTAATGTCATTGTTAAGACACACATTCAGAAAATACATTCTTATCTGCTATAAGCGAATTTCTTCAGAAGCAGCGAATTATCTCTAGATGACAGCAATCATCATTGAGTGCACAATAAACACCAATTGGAAGACAGCGAACCTTAACTAGCAGTCAGCGAACATCACTGTGTGACAGCGAACTGGTTTCAGGTGGCAGCAGTCATCATTTGAAGATCAGCGAACTGTTCTTGAAGGCTGTAATCACCATCCTAGGACCAGCATACCTCATCCTTGTGATAGCAACATTGTATTGCAGATAAGTTCATCATTTTTGTGTGCCCTAGGTTGTAGATGTTACTGTGCATAGTTTGCTGATAGCTTCAAGTGTTGAAGCTCATTGTAAAGATTCAATTGGTTATTGCCTAATCAAGATTTGAGAATTGTTGCTGGGTTTTTTATCTCCAAGAGGGAGGTTTTCCAAGGGTATATTGGTGTTATTGTGCACATTGTCTTGTTTTTTGTTATTGCTATCTAATTGCTACAGTCTGATCCTAAAATTAACATGGTATCAGAGCTAAGGTTGATTCAGTTGTGATCAAACTTTGTGATAGCAGTGCTCCTACTGCTGCACGCCATTTCCAACATTGAAGATGGTGACCGGTTTAAAGGTTGAAGAGAGACTTGATAGAGCTTTGAACTTCACCTCGTGGAAGGTTAGAGTCCTTATTGCACTTGAAGAGAATGATCTACTTCAGTTTGTAGAAGGAAAAGATCAGCTTGAGCCTGAAGATCAAGAGGAGAAACTCCAATTCAAGAAGAATGCAGTCAAAGCCAAGAAGATCGTCATTGACTCCGTGAAAGATCATCTTGTTCCCATCATCTCCAAGATACCTTTAGCCAGAGATATGTTCAAGACATTGGAGGGGATGTATGAGATCAACAACACAAGTAGAGCACTTACATTGTGTCAGGAGCTTCATCAAGTCAAGATGGTGAAGGGAGATTCAGTCATCACATACTTCATGAAGATTTCAGAATTGAGAGATCAACTCAGCGCCATTGGAGATGAAGTTGTGGATAAGGATCTTGTCATGCTAGCATTGAATGGCCTTCCTCACTCTTGGGAGCCATTTATCCAATGCATAAGTGGGAGATCCAAATTTCCCAAATTTGATTGCCTTCGTGCTGATTGTATTAAAGAAGAGTCAAGGTTGATATCAAGAGGGATTGAGCGTAATCATTATGTTGTGGAAAATCAAGTCCTTGCTACACACACTTCTATGGAAAGAGGCAAACGAAGAAAGAGGGATAGTGACAGAGGTCCAGATCCTGTTCCGAAAAAGGACTTATTTCACATTCAATATTTTAGGTGTGACAAGTGTGGTCACATTGCTCGAGAGTGCAAATCTAGGTCTACTCCTCGTGCTTCTTTTGCGGAAGTTGACATAGGGACACCTCAAGAGGAGCCAAGGTCAAATGTCAACTCAGAAGGGTTCTTGTTCTTAAAGGAGGAAATGTCAATATTTCAGCTTCAGAGGGAGCCTGACATTTTCAGCTTTAGAGGGAGCTTGACATTTCAGCTTCAGAGGGAGCCTGACTTTCTAGCTTTAGAGGGAGCCACGTTATCATTTGGTTAATGAGCTCTTCCCTGTGAGGGAGAAGTTCAAGGTGCAATCCCTTGTTAATGAGTTCTTCTCTGTGAGGGAGAAGTTTGAGGTGCAATCCCTTGTTAGTGAGTTCTCTGTGAGGGAGAAGTTCGAGGTGCAATTGCTTGTTAATGCATTCTTCTCTGTGAGAGAAGTTTGAGGTGAAAGCCCTTGTTCTGCCCTCTGCAAGTAGGCATGGTGGTAATGCACTCTTCTCTGGGAGAAGTTTGAGGTGAAAGCCCTCCTCCACCCTTTGCGAGTAGGCATGGTGGATCCATCCTCTGCGAGTAGGCATGATGGATGTCATGGAAGAAATTCCACGATGTACTTGTGTTTTTCCACCCTCTGCGAGTAGGTATGGTGGACCCACCCTCTACGAGTAGGCATGGTGGATATGATTCAGCACTTGTGCTTGTTCACCCTTTGGGAGTAGCTATGGTGAACGTCATCCATGGGAGTAGCCATGGTGGTTGTATTCATTTGCATTGTTCATGGGAGAAGCCATGAATCTCAGATCTTGTGAAGGTCTCCTCCCTAGCTAAGAGGGAGTGTTGTTGTAAGTAGCTAGGTCGGAGTCCGTTCTAGGGCCGACCTAGCACACTTGGCGTGTGTATGGCCCTACCGACCTTTAGAAGGCTTAAACATCTTGTGTTTGCCGTGCCCTAAGTGGGGAGGTATATGTTACTTGTGGATTAACCCTGCTCTATCTTGTTTAATTTGTGGGGTTATTTGGTTTTGGCGCCACTTTATGTTTTGCATTGTAATTAGACTCCTAGCCGACCTAAGGCAAATTAATGGCTAGAGTCTCATATATATGTAATGCTAATGTCATTGTTAAGACACATTCAAAAAATACATTCTTATCTGCTATAAGCGAATTACTTCAGAAGCAGCAAATTATCTCCTAAGTCAGCAATCATCATTGAGTGCACATCAAACACCAATTGGAAGACAACGAACATTATTAGAAGACAACGAACCTTATCCAGCAGTCAGCGAACATCACTGTGTGACAGCGAACTGGTTTCAGGTGGCAGCAGTCATCATTTGAAGATCAGCGAACTGTTCTTGAAGGCTGTAATCACCATCCTAGAACCAGCATACCTCATCCTTGTGACAACAACATTGTATTGCAGATAAGTTCATCATCTCTCTGTGCCCTAGGTTGAAGATGTTACTGTGCATAGTTTGCTGATAGCTTCAAGTGTTGAAGCTCATTGTAAAGATTCAATTGGTTATTGCCTAATCAAGATCTGAGAATTGTTGCTGGGTTTTTTACCTCCAAGAGGGAGGTTTTCCCAGGGTATATTGGTGTTATTGTGCACATTGTCTTGTTTTCTGTTATTGCTATCTAATTGCTACAGTCTGATCCTAAAATTAACATAAAGGCCAACTAGTTTTCACGAAGTCTAAGGTTGCAACTAGTTTGTAATGGCATGTGCCATATAGCAAGCGACCCGGTGGCATTCGTGATAGAGATGGCGGAAGTAGTGGTGCTATGGGGGGATGTATCCCCCAAGTCCCCAAGTCTCGGAAACATCCCCCTACAGGAGATGCGGGTTTTTTTGTGGGGGACGCGTCCCCACAGAACAGCTGTCAAATATTGGTAAAATTTGCGTGAGGATGCTTTGTATGATATGCTGATAGAATTTGGGAAATTTTATTATGCTTTTTAAAATTTGGATGAGGATTTTACTCTATATATTTGCAAATCGTAGTCTTTGTAAATTGAGGCAATGATTCTTTGCTTGATATGTTAGCAAGTTGTAGATTTTTTTCGTTTTGGAAGAATATGGTAAAGAGTTTTAGCTTGATATATTGCCAAATTTTAGTAATGCCATCTTGCTTTGTAAGATTTGGGTTATTGATTCTTTGCTCCAATCTCCTGAATTTGCAAATTAGAAGGCACCAACTTTTGAAAGCAAAGCGATTATAATGTCGTTGGATCTGCCCTAGATCCCTTGAAGGACTTCAACAATAATCTGCCCTCTCCTCCACATAAATATGCCTTGAGATTCTGCTTTAAAACCCTCACTCAGATCTGCAATATAATCTTCACACAATTTGCATGGTATTGCCTTGAATACCTTTATTAATATGTGTTCATAAACCTGCTCAAGTATATGATGAATAATTGCTGCAAGAAACCTTTCTTTCTGTCTTTCATGCACAAGCAGGTCTGCTCTAAAAATCAGAATTATATTTCAATGAATTGTTTTTCAATGGAGTGTCAAAAGGCTCCTTTAAATACCTTACATACACCTTTTTCCGACGGACATATCTCTTCCAAAACACCTCTTTAACAAGTCTTTAACAAGAGGCATATCTTCATAATTCAGGGTGGCCAGTATAAATAAATATATTTTTATTTTATTTCCTCAACAAGGCTGGCCAACAACATGAACAAATGTTTATTATAATTTTTAATACTTCCTCAAGAAGGGGCGCCCATCCCTAAGGGGTTCTCCCATCTCTAAGTGGTTGGCCCTCTTGCAAACATTATATTTTAAATTTAAAAATGCCACAAAAGAGAGGGTTGGCTACTAATTGGCTTTGCACTATATTTAATATTTTCTCCTATTTATTTAAATCTGCTCCTTATATATATAACTTCTTTGCTCCTAAAATAATATGTTCCTTTTGAATTTTCTGCTTTTAATAAACATCTGTTCTTTGACATCAGTGACAATATTCCAACATCAAGAGGGATGAAGAAAAGGGACCAATGTCAAGCAAAAGTTCAAGCGATGAGGAAGAAGCTAACTTTGTAAAGAAATCCAATAAAGGATCCACCAAACGCAAAGGTAAGTATACTCTTAAATGCTTTAATTGTGGTAACATAGATCATTTTGCTGCCAAATGCCCATAGATTGGAAGTGAAAGCAGTGAAGAAGTATATTACAAGGGAAAAGACAAGAAAAATCATTATAGCAAGAAGAAATACACTCAAGGGATCCAAGAAGAATAAGAATTTCTGAAGACACAAGAAGAGCCTACATGCACGAGGAGGTGATAGCTTGTCTAAGGAAAGTGATGAAAGCTTTTTTGAAGGTGATAGAAAAGAAATTCTCTCCATCACCATGAAAATGAAAGAGGAAGCTCCAAAGTGCGAAGATAAAGGAAGTGAAAAGATTGAGAGCGAGGAGGATGCTATAGAAGATCTTGAGAAAGAACTTACTGTTGCCATAGATGAAATCAAAAGACTCAAGAAGAGGACTTCAAAGTTGAAAGACCAAATTTTCGAGAGGACTGTGAAAAGTCCAAGAAGATAATTATGGATTTGAATACTCAAGCTGAAGAAGCCAACTGCATTAAAGATGTTTTAAAAGACCGGCTAAAGGCAAAAGAATTAGAGTGTGAGAAGCTTGATCTGAAATCGTTTCCTTGAGAAAGGAGCTATAAAAGACCAAACATTAGTTCAACAAAAACACGTTTGATAAAAGTTCTGAGATGTCAGAAGGCCTTATCAACTTACAAAGATCACCATTCATCAAAAGTGGTTTTGGTTTTGGTGGCAAAAGTTTACAAACCACAAAGAAGTTGGAAAGTAAGAATTCTGCTGTGGCCCTCAAAAGTTCCAACAAAAGGGGCAAACAAGGAGGTGAACAAAGAAGAGAATAAAAGGGAAGAAAGCACAAAGGAGGTGAACAAAGAGGAAAGCAAGGAGGATAAAGCCTCACAGTTTCAAAGAACTAACAAGGACAACCTTAAATGGTTCTTCCCTAAAAGAAAGCCACACACAACCAGGTTCAACTATTCCTTTCATGGCTATTGTTTATCATGCAATCAATATGGTCGTAGAGCAATAGACTGTAGAATGCATACAAGAAATGATTTCAGATTTAAAAAAAGGAACTACAATTCATTCGCTTTTCTAATGGATTACAATGTCATATGCTATAAGTGGAACAATTTTGGGCACATAGCAAAGTTTTGTAGAAGTACTTTTGTTGGGCTTCCAAGACAAAATAAGGAGGATGTTTTTGACAAGAAAAAGGATGAATCAAATAGTGTTTGGAAAAAGGAGCAAAAAATGAAGGAAAGATCCGTGCTTGTACAAGTTGCACTACATGCTTGAGATGAGAAAGACCAATGGTATGTTGACAGTGGTTGCTCAACCCACATGACTAGTGACAAAATCAAGTTTCTTTCTTTGAAGAAAGTGAATGAAGGAATGGTGAAATTTGGGGGCAATGCTATGACAAGCATAAAGGGAAAAGGTACACTTAGTTTGGATAACAAAAGAACTAAACCTAAAGATGTCTTATATGTTGAAGGATTGAAGCATAATCTTTGAAGAGTGAGTCAAATGTGTGACCAAGTGCACACTTCCACATTTCATTCCGAAGGATGTAAAAACATGAAAAATGGAAAATTGATAACTGATGCTTACAAAATTGATGGAATTTCTACATTCTTAATGAAATTAAAAGTGAAAAATGCTATATGGGGCAAGAAGATGAGAGTTGGCTGTGGCACAAAAGGATGGGACACTTAAATTTTGATAACATCGTGAAGATCAACTAAAATCAAGTTATAAGGGACATGTCGTAGATTGCAAAGCCTTCAAATATTATTTGCAAATAATGTCAATATGGCAAACAAACAAGGACAAGCTTCAAATCTAATGAATATTCTACATCAAAGCTTTTGGAACTTGTTTACACTAATTTGTGTGGTCCAACAAGGACAAAAAAGCTTACAAAGTGAGCTATTTTATGTTGTTGATTGATGATTATTCTAGAATGACTTGGGTAACATTTCTTAAAATTTTTTTTTGAAGCTTTTGAGAAGTTAAGGCATTCAAAGCCTTAGTAGAGAGTGAAATAGGGTTAAAGATCAAATACCTTAGATGTGATAGAGGAGGAAAATTTACCTTAAATGAATTTGAGGAATACTGTGAACAACATGGGATAAAGACACAATATTCTATTGCAAGAACTCCATAGTAAAATGGAGTAGTGGAGAGGAAAAATAGAACAATTCAAGGAATGGCAAGAGCTATGCTAAATGAATCCAAGATATTTGATGCCTTTTGGAGAGAAGCGGTTCATATAGTTGTCTACATTTCAAACTAAGCACAAATCAGGGTGAATAACAAAAAAACTCCATATGAACTTTGGAAGGGAAGGCCTGCATCAGTAAGGCACCTTAAGGTTTTCCGGAGCAAATGCTATATAAGAAGAGATGAAGAAGATTTGGGAAAATTTGATTCCAAAAGCAATGAATGTATCTTCCTTGGATATTCCACGAGGAGCAAAGCTTACAAATGCTACAACAAAAAAATGCACAAAGTTGTTGAAAGTGCAAATGTGAGAGTTGACGAAGAAAGACGTCAAAAGGAGATGATACAAGAAATTGATTATCAGAAGGAAGAAACTTGTAAAGAAGAAGAAACAAAGGAAGAAATTGAATCTAGAGAAGTTGAACAAAGGAATGCAAAGACTCCATCAAAGGCAACACCCAAGAAACCATTCAGATTTGTTCAAAAGAACCATCCCAAAGATTTGATTATTGGAGACAAAGGCACAAAACTTCAGACAAGAAGAAGACTTGTTGATGCAACATAACATGCAAATTTGTATTTTCTTGCCAAAGTTGAACCAAAGAACTTTTCAGAGTAAAGTGAAGACAAGCATTAGATCAAGGTTATGGAGGAAGAATTGGATCGAATAGAAAAAAATGAAACTTGGGAGCTTGTCCCAAAACCTAAGGACAAGAACATCATTGGAACTAAGTGGGTTTTTTGAAACAAGCTAAATGAAGATGGGGAAGTCACAATGAACAAGGCGAGACTTGTGTGCAAAGGCTATGCACAAGTCAAAGAATAGACTTTGAAGAAACATTCTCCCCTATTGCACGATTAGAGTCTATCAGAACGTTCTTAGCTCATGCAAATTTAAAAAAATTCAAAGTTTATCAGATGGACGTCAAATTAGCTTTTCTAAATAGAAATTTGGAAGAGGAAGTGTATATTGAACAACTTGAAGGGTTCATTTGTTCGAGAATAAGGATTATGTTTGTAAACTAAAGAAGGCTCTAATTAACTAAAGCAAGTTGTTGTGATGTTTTCACACATTGCCCCATTGCAAATGGTGACCCCCACTTTTTTGCTGGTAGGTTAGTTCTTTTGCTTAGTTTGCTTTGCTTGGCAGTAACTTCTTTAGTCTTTAATCTCTTGCTTGTGAGGAGATGCAATGCCTTTGTTGTCAGGATGTGATCAAGTTGGGCAGTCTAGCAGTAATCAAGTCCCCCTCTAGACTAGTTTGGAGTCTTCTCAGCTCTAAGTGCTCAAGTGATAGGTGAGAGTCAAGGTAGTCATGGGGTGATGCTTCACAATGCAACCTCTAGGTTAGGTCAGAGTGAATCTTAGGTGTGATGAGCACCCAAGTGAGTAGGTGAATTCCCTTAGGTTAGTGCATAAAAGTGATGATCAATCAACTGAGATGAAATGCTTGATGAAGATCAATCAAGGTCCAGGTGATGGTGAAGAGAAAGAATACACCAAGTCAACCCTATGAACAAGTCATTCTACACTTGGTGAAATCAATAAGTGATGAGGTTGAAGTGAGTTATCCATGACTCACCAAAATCCACGACCTTGAAGGTCTTGATGATGATGTTAAATGGAAGTAGCAATGAGTGAGTTTACCCCTTCAAATCTTCCAAGTTTGCAAGCAGAGTCATTGAAATGATCAACTTAGATAAGCAATGAAGTGATCAACTTGAAGTGCAAGTCATAAACTTTTATCTTTGGGTTGCTCAAATCCACAACCTAGGAGACTTTTATCCTTGAGTTGCTCAAATCCACAACCTAGATGACTTTTATCCTTGAGTTGCTCAAATCCACGATCTAGGAGACTTTTACCCTTGAGTTGCTCAAATTTACGACCTAGGAGACTTTTATCCTTGAGTTGCTCAAATCCACGACCTAGGTGACTTTTTATCTATGAGTTGCTCAAATTTGCGACCTTGATGACTTTTATCCTTGACTTCTTAGAATCCATGACTTGTGGAGGTCCAAGGCTTGAGGAACTTCGAAGGCAATAATGAGTGAGAGCAATGCTATCCCAATACCTTGATGATGAGGGTGAGTGAAGTAAGATGCCTTGAAGAGTTGGATGAAGAGATCTTGATGTTGAAGGTGAATGACGACGATCAATCCATGACTTGCTAAAATCCATGCCTCAAGCATGAAGATGGCAAGATTGATCCGTGAAGTGAAGGTGAAGTGATGAACTTACTCAATCCTTGCTTGGAGAATGAAGATCAACGTCATATTGAGGGTGAATTGATAGACTAAGTGTTGGAGTTGGCGAGATTGAATAGTGAGAAGATCAACATCATATTGAGGGTGAATTGATAGACTAAGTGTTGGAGTTGGCGAGATTGAATAGTGATGGTGACTATCCTCCACTTGCAAAAATCCATGAACAAGATCATCCTTGAGTTGACAAAATCCGTCCATGGGTTGCTAAAATCCACAACTTGAAGGACTCAATGCTCAAATCAGGTTAGAGGTGAATTTATCAATCAAGTCCTTGACCTTCACAAATCCACGACTTCAAGGGGAAATGATCAATCTTTTAAGGAATAAGTGAAGTGCATTATTTGAGTGACTTAATACTTTGTGTGGCTATGACAAGGAAAGTTAACTTCAAGTCACCCTTGCAACAATACTATCCTTCACTTGACAAAATCCATGATTTGGAGGTCTTGAAGGCTATGTGGGATGAGAGCTGCAAAATTTGCAAACAAAGGGCTTTTAATGATGAAAATAAGGAAAAGCTGAAGTGATCACATTTATCCTTGAGTTGTTCAAATCCCCGACATACCCAGGTGAGTGGTGCTCAAATCCCTGACCTACCTAGGTGAGGGATGCTCAAATCCACGACCTTGCTGGGTCACCATCTTAAGGAAGCAAGAGATCATCCATGACTTGAAGAAATCCATGACCTCTTGGTGAAGTGCAACAATTTGTCCACCACTTGCCAAAATCCATGATCAGACTTCAAAATGTTTAAAATCTCAGACTTAAAACCCCAATCAGATCTTAGATGATGGAAAATCAGATTTGAAGTGATTAAAATTATACATGAAAATCAGAAATCAGAATACTTAGAGTGGACTATCAGATATATTAAGTGTGTTTGATAGCATTCTTGTTTGTTTTGAAAGTGACTGATAAAGGGAGTGAAGGGGCAGGCTGCGAGCAACATCAAGACAGAAGATGAACCTTCAAGGAGAGCTTCATCAGCAAATACAGGAGTGCAAGGGCAGTGCATGGAGTGATCGAATAATGATGAAGAAGGCTATTTCAACAACTTGAAGAGGTGCGGTTCATTTGGATGCAAGACTCAACAAGATGGTGAAGGGGTCGAGATTCATTGGCATAGAAAAGGTAAATCAGCATCAAGTTGAAAGACATCAAGATATTGCAATGAAGATGAGGAAATTTTGCAATTATCTTGAATTTCCTTCAGAAATCCAAGATCCAAGACTAGTGCAACTTGAAGATACCCAAATGTTAAGTGCAAGATAAAAGTTCAACATATAAGAAAGAGAAATTATGAAAGTGATCAAGATAAGTTAAAGAATCAAATAAGGTTAGAAGGTCAACTTGAGCAATATGATCATCATCATGGGCTTGGAAATGTTTAGTATCAAGAGATATTGTTTGAATCACAAACTCTTCTTTGCAATGATCTACAAGATGCAAGCTGAGGTGGCGTTGACTTATCTCCATTCATCAATCAAGGTCAACATGTCCAAGTTCAGCGAACCTAGCTCATTCAAAGGTGGAGCAAATGATACATGTCACTTCATCAAATATTGTTTATCTCACCTAACCTCGATTCTTATTGATTAGAATTCAATGTTGGACATGTGTCCTAACATGTAATTTTATCATTGGTCAAGCATTAAATCTAATGCAAAGTTAGTTGTAACTAACCCTAGTTAGGGATTTATCTTGTAATCTTGGCCATTGATTTGGTTTTGATCCTGACCATTCATTTGTAAATGGAAGTCTATATAAGGCTTGCTCTCCTCATTTGAAAATGTTAATACAGAGTAGATATCTAAAGTTAGATTAGAAGTAGAGTAGGAGAAGGCAGAAATTGTTGCCAAGCGTGTAAATAAACATACTTTTCGTTGAATTTATGGTGAATGGTGGTGTTTCTTTTGCATATTGTATGGTTTCTTGTTGGATCCTCATGTTAAATGAAGTTCATTGATTTTGATGGGGTAATGTGTGGATGTTGATAATTCCTTGGTTCATACTATTTGTGGTCGAAAGATTTTCAATTACAGTGCATTGTTAGCTTGGACATTAAAATGTGCTAAGTTCCAGTTGTGGATATGTTTATTCAAGTTGCGCTAGTGTTTTGGGTATTTAGATGAACGTTTATGATATGAAAACCTTTCATTTACCTTGGAAGATTGCATCAATTTTGTGTAGTTGTTGGCAACATGGGGAAGCAAAGCTCGATTTTAGGAATGTGTCCATCCAAGCATGATCCAGTCCTATCATTATGTGCTAAGTTCCAATTGTGGATATGTTTATTCAAGTTGCGCCAGTGTTTTGGGTATTTAGATGAACGTTCATGATATGAAAACCTTTCATTTACCTTGGAAGATTGCATCAATTTTGTGTAGTTGTTGGCAACATGGGGAAGCAAAGCTCGATTTTAGGAATGTGTCCATCCAAGCATGATCCAGTCCTATCATTGATCTTAGGAGTAGATTAGATTTCTCTAAATCCTCAATCCTTTTATCTTTTTTTCAAATCAAGTAAGTCTTCATGTTCTAGCAACATTCATGTTCGACGTAATTCCCCCTTGCGATTCTAGCAATATCAATCAAACCATTGAGTTATCCACACTTCAAGACTTGACAGTAGAAAACTTGGAGTACTCTCGCATGATCACATAGCTTAGCATTCAAGAGGTTTTTGTTCAAGAGAGGATAAAATACTTGGTATTTTATTGTTTGTATGAAGTGCATAAAAACACATCAACACAAGCCTTAAGGGCTTGGTATTCAAGGCTAGACAAGAATCTTCAGGAGCAAGGTTTCCAAAGTGGAATTATGGACATCAATTTAAATTTAATATATTAAGAATGAAAGAGATAATTTGTTGATTGTTGTCGTCCATTTGGATGACATCATTTTTGGAGGAGACTGTGAAGAAATGTGCCAAGACTTTGCTTCTACTAGGCAGAAGGAATTTGAGATGTCAATGCTCGGTGAATTACCCTTCTTTCTTGGTTTGCAAATCTCTCAGTCAGATAAAGGGATCTTTATTTCTCAAACCAAGTATGTTAAAAAGATGTTGAAGAAGTTTAGGATGGAAGATTGTAATCTAGTAAGTACTCCTATGATTGTAATCTAGTAAGTACTCCTATGGTTATTGGTTGTAAATTGAGCAAAGATGATGAATATCTTGCAGTGAATTAGACTATGTAGAGATCCTTGATTGGAAGTTTGCTATATCTAATAGCTACAAGGCCCAATATTATGCAAGCAGTTGGTTTAATGGCATGGTTTGAAGATGCCAATGCAACCCAAAGAATATTGAATATTTGAAGGGGACTATGGATTTTGGATTGTGGTATCCGAGAGGTGAAGATTTCACCCATATAACATATACGGATGCGAATCGGGCAGGCAATGTTGATGACAGGATGAGCACTATGGAGGAGCATTCTTTCTTGGCAATTGCCTTGTATCTTGGTTAAGCAACAAGGCATTAGTTTCACTATCCACAGCAGAGGCAGAATATATTGCAGCAACAACTTGTTGTACATAGGTTCTATGAATGAAACAAACTTTGAAAGATATTAAGGTTGCATATGGGGATCCCATCCCCATATTCTGTAATAATATGAGTGATATCAACATATCAAAGAATCCAGTTATGCACTCATATACGGATCAAGTATCATTTCTTGAGGGAGTATGTTCTTGAGCAATAAGTAAAGTTGGAGTATGTTGCTCCAAAGGGGCAGATTGTAGACATCTTCAGAAAGCCTCTTCCAAAAGAGACTTTTGAGTATTTGAGGGAGAAGTTGGGAGAGATGTCACTCTCATCCATACAATATCATCCTTATTCAGTTAGCTCTGAATACCCTTTACCATTGATATTGAAGGGGGAGAATTTTGAGTAAGGGGAAGCATTTCAGTCAAGGGGAGTTGTATGATCCAGTTGCATTTAGAAGTTTATTTTTCTTTGCCATCAATGACAAAGGGGGAGATTGTTGGAATATTGTCATTGATGTAAAAGGATAGCGATTAAGATGTTTATTAGTAGATTTTTAAGGGCATTAAGGAGCAAATATATACAAGGAGGAGAGATAAAAAATTAATGCAGCTTTGTGGCCGACTGGTGTTGGAGATTTTAAATGCAATAAAATAAAATATGAGGGCTGACCCATGATAAAGAAACTAAGGGAAAAATAAAGTTTTATTATAATGGTGTGCCCCAAAGAGGGATGACCTCATGAGGATGGGTGCCCAGCTTTGGGCAAGTAAATAAAACAAAAAAAAAACATTTTCCAGTTGTTGCTGGTCCGACCTTGTTAAGAAATTTTAAAATAATAAAATCTTTTTATTGCTGGGCAACCTGTTTTTGGTGATGAGGCAATCTTAGAAGAACAATCTTTGGCATTTGTTGGGCTGCCTTAATAAAGCTCCTCATTCCATGACTGTTAATGGGCCTTGGCCAATTGATTATGTCTTCAATCTATCTTGGGGTTAGTAGAGGGGTATGAAATTGGGTCATGCTTCTTCAAGTTTTTTTTTTAACAATCTCATCATCAACTCTTCAATGTTTTTTTCACTTCTTGTCACATGTCAAGTTTTTGGTAGTCTCACTTTCTTGTTAGCTTTATTCTTGGTATTACTAAATGCAAGCCGTATTTTCCCACAGTCCACCATAATTTTGGTTGACTTTATAAATAACTTTTTTTTATCACAGGTGCTGAATTATTATCTTGATTGGTTTTACGGAATATCTTAGATATTCAATTATTCTTATGCCATCCCAATTTGGTGAAGCTTACCAAATTATCATAATTCATTAAGTAATGATCATTCTTATGGTTTTTAACAGGTATTAGTTATATAGCAATTACTGATTGAATTTTTTTTTCTCATACTTTGGTAAATGCCTTAAGTACTCGTATTGCAATGATTGTGATCTTAATTACATTGTAATCCATCAACTAATAGTCAATTCATTTTATTAATGCTTCTATATAAACTTAAATAAAATTCCTGTAATGTAGGACATCAATTTGAGTGAAACCTGTACACTAGTTTTAAAATTCACATTATTCTACTGTAGACATTGATTTTAAATTCTAAGGCTCAGTTTGAAGCTTCTGTGTTACTAGCCTAAACAGTAATTAATATTTAACTTTTAACATTAGCTTATTGGTCAGTTCTGTACATACAATCAATATTAATTGTGCAGGCCATTATCTCCAAAACATTAATTTCTGCAAATACTGGGCCACCTAAACACAATTACAAGTGCTTAAATGTAGTGACGGATATGTAGAGAGTCCTTAAATCAAGAAATAGGTTTGATGACGATTAGGTTATCTACATAGCTTTTTTACCTTTTTAACCATTTTGTGTGTCTTTCAAGGTCATAAAATTTAAATTTGCCTATAAATGATACTGATCTGCTATATTTTTATGCAGCTCTTCAGGGTTATTTTTATGCTTCTTATCAATTTATGCCAAGTGTCAGAGGCAAAATTTCAATTCTATGACCAATGACTGTGTTGGAAGTTGATTCAGTCAAGGCATGTATCAAATCCCTTTGATGATATCTATTGACATTCGGTAATTACTGCATTTTTTAGGCAATATGATTTTTCCTGCAACATTCTGTTATTGATAAAATTTTGAAAATATTTTATGATTTCTTATCCTTTGTAGTTTTCATTTATTCCATATTGTTCTGGAAGCCAATTCTGATAGAATATATATGTTCTTGAATTTCAGTTTTTTTCTTGAAATTCAATGCTAGAAATTCTTGCCTCTGGTTGTGGCTTCTTGTTCTGTAAATATTTCTTGTTGTTTCTAATAATTCATTTGAATATGGCTTTCTTACAGAAAGGCATGTTTTCTTTGGTCATCTATACATTTACTGCCAACAGATAATCATTCTTTATTTAGTCCTTGTAATTATGCTGTTTATCCTAATAGCTTTTCTCTGGGTTTATTTCTTGTGACATTTTGCTGTTAGCAGAGCGATTCTGTGTTATTAAATTTTTTGCTGAAACCTTATTGCATTTGTGAAATGAAATTAGATGCAGAATTTTGAGAACCAGATCAGTTCCTTTATGTATGGAAAGACGAGGGCAAAACTTGCTTAGTACTGCTAACTTCTGAACAGAGAAAGTAGGATCTTCTTCCATGGCCCTTTCAATTCAAAGGCCATCTGGTTTAAGGCTTTTGAGCAAAGATCCTTTTCCCAAGGATATTTATTTTCAAAAATTCGCTTCCACAGCTAAAAATAATCTGCTTGTGTAATTTTTAATTTTCAGTTTGACAACGACACCCAAAATAATGAATCTTCAGCTTTGTGCTTAACTATTTTCCCCTATGTTATTCACTATAATTGCAGTCTTAAAAACCCTGTCTGGTCATTTAGCCAAGCTATTGATGCTTTCAGTTCCCTTAATACTGCCAACTTTTCAATTGACAAGGGAAGATCTTCTTCCTTAGAATTGTCAATTCAAAGGGCCATCTGGTTTAAGGCTTTCGAGTAAATATATTTAACTTTCAAAGAAGATTTGTTTTAAAAAGTTTTGCTTCCACAACTTTAAAAAAAAATCCGCCTTTCTAGGTTTTAATGTTCAGTCTGACAAGGACATCCAAAATGATGGATCTTCATCCTATTTGATTAACTATAATTGCAGTCTTAAAGACCTTCAGTGGCCATTTAACTAAGCTATTGAATGCTTTCAGTACCCTTGTAACTTATTCAGTTCAGGCGATGTGGATCCAGAATATATCTTAGATACATACAGCAGTGCTCTATCTCAGAGGTGTTTGGATAAACATGATTGTAATTGGACCACATTTTGGTTCTCTCTCTCTCTCTATACACATTCTGACTTCCAAATGCTGTCAGATCAGTAAGCATCTACTACAAAGAGAACTTCTCAGTTTGCTTAGCTTTAGCATCTACTGTAGTATTGTTCTGAGGAAAAACTAAATATAGAGTGCAATTATTCAAGTAGACATCAATGAAGCCTAATAAATATACATGCATTCATAGGTTGGAATATTATTGTATTATGATTTTAATTATGTGACAAGAGTATGCAATAGTTAATATCCCTAGTTACATTTGAGCTCATAGATATTTAAATTTTATATGCCACATTAATAGTCATAATCTGTTAGTGCATAATGGACCTCAAAACCAGCTTAGTACATGTAGATATGTAAGTTACTGACAAGATAACTGATGACAAGGTGATTAATCATCAGTAATTCATGATTATCAATGGATATTGAGCATCTACATTTATGTGTTACATTGATAATATGATATAATTAGTATTATCAATACACAATCTCTACATCTAGCATTGTTTCAAATTTACTATTTCAATTTCATTGCAAAAAATGACCATTTTTTGTATATTTTTACATTATTTCTTTATTCGCACACATTACCTGTATCCACAATATAGTGTAGCTTGGGGTCATAAAAAAGGAATCTTAGTAGTATACCAGTAACTTTCTGGAGTCATAAACTTTAACAAAGCAGATAGAATGAATAATCATTCGTTCAACTCATAACAGAAATTTATCAAATGTTTTTGTTTTATGCATATCTGTAACAAAATTTGTCAGGCATATATAGTTCCATTTACACAACATTGAAATAGCCTGGCAAAAGTGTAAATGGAATTTAATGACCCAGATATAAAATGGGAAAAACCTTTTCAGGAGTTGTTGCAGTAAAACATTGCAATATTTGTAAAAATTGAAATGAACTGAGTTCGTTGATTTCACATGTAGTAAATGTAGTTCATAGATGCAGAAAATACATATAATACACGGACTTTATTTGATTTGTGTTTCCAATAAATTATATTAATACAAATTTTCTCGAGTCTAGATCTAACGAGTCAATTAGAATTTACAAATAGAACAAAACACTGACGTAATGAACCTAAGAATGTGAAGTTGAAGCTCTTGCATCTTGGTTCCCTTTGTTGATGTTAGTAGCGGTGGGAGTTATCTCATAAGTTCAAAATCATCTATAACTATTGAAGCCGACACTATATTTATGCCGACTCAGTCCAAAGTCACCTCATTTTGAAAGAGGCTGAGTCACCGTAACATATATATATATATATATATATATATATATATATATGTATATATATATATATATATGTATATATATATATATATATGTATATATATATATATATATGTATATATATATATATATATATATATATATAAGTTAATTTCCTCCTCATTAGGGTAGAGTGGAGAAGACAAGCAGGTCGATACATAGGCAGATCGAATATACAGTTAATCTGCATTATCCAGAAAAGTAGTGCTCGGGGGAGACGATAGCAGTATATCGTCTATGGTTGGGAGGGCAACAATGATCTATGTCATTGCTTGTGGTTAAACGAGCACACCCTTCAACATGGTATCAAAGTAGGTTTGAGTCGGTGGTGTTGTAGAGCACCCAATTACTCGTCTCCCATAAATCCATGGACCAAACTGTGCCGCCACCAGAGGACCAAACTGTGGTTCCGTAAGAGTCAAGGAGAGCCAAATGGCCCTGCACATTACGCACCACCCCGGTGGGGGACTGCTGTTTTCCCCCACTGGGTTGTTTTTGTTGGCGCTCTAGATTTTTGTGCCCTTGGGTGATGAAGGCGACACAAAGGAGGGATTGAAAATGACTAAGAGAGTGAAGTTACTAGAGTTGTTGTGATCCAGGAAGCCAAGAGCACAGTCGTCGTTGGGACTGGTAATGTGGTTACCTGATTTGTCCACTGCGATTTTGAAGTTTCCCTCTAATGCTGAGCGCTAGGGTAATGCCGCCGTGTTGGAAAGCATGTAATCCGGAGGCCATGTGAACAATGCTGCACCTCTTTTTGATGCCGCCACCACCAACGTTAAAACTATCACGACATATCTCAACTGCTTCGTCATACTCAATGTCATCATCAAATATGGCCAAGCAAGTTTAGATGGAAGTGTTGGTGTAATTAATTATTCATCTCGGATATTATTACACCTTACTTAAGTTTACTTAGGTACATGCATATCATAGTAGTTTGGGTATGAGACACTTGGGTGTTTGTGCCACATTGGGATAGTGTGTAGGAGAATTTCCACCTTTTGTGGTCTTATCATGTTGTTACATTCCACATTTAGTGGGTGATCCACCTCATGTGGAATATTATATTGTTTCTCCTACCTCCCACACCTATTTCCTACCTACCCTTGTTTCTTATTGAGCCACATGTCATGTTTGTGTGCTCACTTATCCATATAGCCTTGCCTTTATAAGTAGACTCATATTCATTGTATGTAATGATTGATGATCCAGTTGATTAGTATTTTCATCTTGATAGAATACAGTTTATTCCTATCATCTATTTTGTCTCTCTATTGTACTTTTCATTGAGCTCTTGATCTTGGCAAAATCTCACATGGTATCAGAGCTTAAAGGGCTTCTTTGATTAGTCATTTTTGGAGGCTTCTATTTTCGGATCTAGGGTGCTGCTATTTTTGGGTGCATCTTACAACGATCTGGACATCACGGTAGAGTCCGGGAGGCCGTTTCCATGAATTTTGAGTATAAACTTGGCCTATTTTGGAGAAAATCAGATTCGGAGGAAAAATTTAGCCTATGAGGCTAGTGGTATGGATTTTTTTTTCTGTGAAATTTTAATTTTAATTTCCATACTTTTTAATTTTGCAGTTTTTTTGTTGAAAAGTTTTTAATAAAATAAAAAAATAAAATAAAAACTATATATTTGGGGGTTTCTCCCCCCCTGCCAGATCCGTACTCTGAAGTTTTGCAGGGCTGTGTACCGCCACTTGCTCCCGCCGCC
This sequence comes from Cryptomeria japonica, assembly GCF_030272615.1. Taxonomy (NCBI): domain Eukaryota; kingdom Viridiplantae; phylum Streptophyta; class Pinopsida; order Cupressales; family Cupressaceae; genus Cryptomeria; species Cryptomeria japonica. The sequence goes on from NC_081408.1 coordinate 764,438,416, forward strand.
GGCAGTGCGCTTGTCTCCCCGGGCGCCTTCTCCATTGGATTGTCGACGACTTGCACCCATGCCGGCCCCCACCGCCGCTGCAACCCGACCTCCGATAGACGCTGCAATCGGCCCGCCGACCTCCACAACCACCGGGTCCTTTGTCCGGCCTTGCCGCCGCTGCTGAACTGTTTATCGGTCACCACTAACAGCTCCAACAGACCTCTCGGCTACCTCCCTCTTCGGTGACGACCCTCTTCCCGATCGTGGTACCTCGCCGCCGTCTACTCCGTCGGCCTCCTCCTCGTCGGGCCCGATCACCGCCGCTGCCTGCCAACCGCGCCCCGTCTCTCTTCCCAACGGCCCCCACCACTCCACCGCCCAGACTACGACACGTGGCAGCTATTCATTCGACCACGCAGGTGCACTGTCATCGTCCGTACAACTAGTTGGCAACCACGTCACCCTGCCACGTGGAACCCAGTCAGCGGACACATCATCTGTACGGACAATTCAACGCTTTGCCACGTCAACATTTTTCGTACTGTCAGCCAAGGGGAGCGACGGTTTGATGACGATCAAACAACCGTCAAATTTAACGTCAGTGCTACATCAACATTTTTTTGAATTTTTTTTTTACCCCCTCTCATTGTGCTTTCCAGTTTTGCAATTCAACTTTGGAAGGTCATATCTTGCTCATTTTTGCTCCTTTTTTGGTGCAATTTTTTTTGAAATGGGCTAGAATTTCGTGCTCTTCGCAGTGGTGGAGGAATTTTCTGATTTTGATGGACGAATTTTTTAGAATTGCCAGATCTTCATGACTGTACCCATCTAAAGGCATGGAGTAAAGTAATGGAAAAAGGACTCATTTATTATGTAAATGGAACTATTACAACACCACCTGATCCTAAGGCTAATCCTAATGCTCAAATTGAATGGCCCACTAAGAATGCTATGGCACTTGGAACTCTTAGAAAGTATGTATCAGATGACCTCCTTTTTCACATTGATAAGTGTACTACAATTTAAGAGGCTTGGGATATTTATGAGAAGTTGTATGGTCAAGTTGATGAGATTAAGGGCTACAAGCTTGATAGTGAACTCACAACATTGGATCCCAAGGATTTTGATACAATCCAAGATTATGTCACAAAAGCAATTGAGCTAAAGAGCAAAGCTAAAGGATTGTGGCATTGACTCACATGAAGTAAAGGAGAATGAATGAGCTTAAGAAGGCTGCGATCATATATTTACATAACATCAACGATTATATTCCAGCATGTATGCATTGGTTAATGAAGTCAACGATTACATTTCAATCGTAGTGATTATCATGAAAGTGAAGTCATTGAAGCGGTTCTACTACACATCGTTACATTTCAAAGGAGAAGTTAAAGTGTAAGAAGTCTACATCGATTCAATATAGAAGACTACGAATCAAAGTAAACTAATAGAATGATTTATTATTGTGGTCATTTGAATGCAGTGATTAAAGACAAATATGTGACTAAAGATAGTCGACTAAGATTGTTAAAGGTTCAAATCATTAAAGACATTGCAGAAGTGCGATTGATGATCAAAGAAGAAGTTATCGATAATTATTACATTACCGATTCCTTCAAAAATAAAGACAATACACGAATTTATTGCGTGAAGAAGATCGATATGCCATTGACTTTGCATATAGAACATATAGATCAAAGTGATTGCTATTGAATAAGGATGCAATTTTATCGCTATGTATTAACAAGCAATTATTATTATTATGGGTCGATTCGGTATGTTGATTGAAGACAATGGATGATACGACGCATGGCTTATGAGGTCCGACAAATGGAGCAACAAAAGGCAACTAAGAATGTGAATGATCTTGAAGTTTCAAATGAAGCCATTGTTCTAGATTAAAATGGCAGTCCACCGGTGTCGGGTCCTATAGATGTCGTCATATCTAGTGCCGTTGTAGACAATGACAAGCATAACAGAAAAAGTGCAGAAGTCACAGTTGCAAAGGATGGAAATTTAAATCGACAAAATAGTATCCTATCACGAATGGATTTGAAGACTATTTCCAATTCAAATAAAGGAGAAACTGTGAATATAGCCGATTCAAATGCAACTGATAGTAATGATGCATTAGCTTTTGCTACTGGTTCTGAGCACAAGGCCAATGAAAAGGAATCGAGTTCTGTGAATGTCCTTGCATTAGCTGCAACTATTGTGGACTACAAGGCCACTGCAAATATGATAACAACAAAAGCAACCTTGGACGAGGAGGTCAGAAGGTTGATGCAAGTACTTGGAGATTCAGAGGGAGTTTGACAAACCAACAGAGGCAACCATGGACGAGGAGGTCAGAAGGTTGATGCAAGTACTTGGAGATTCAGAGGGAGTTTGACAAACTAACAGAGGCAACCTTGGATGAGGAGGTCAGAAGGTTGATGCAAGTACTTGGAGCTTCAGAGGGAGTCACATCATCATGAAGTTTTCTTATAGCGTATGTTTCTCTGAGACGGAGAAGCGTATGTTTCTCTAAGACGGAGAAACATGAGGTGAAAGCCCTTGTTAATGCATTTTTCTTTGAGACGGAGAAATTTGAGGTGAAAGCCCTTGTTAATGCATTTTTCTCCGAGACAAAGAAATTTGAGGTGAAAGCCCTTGTCCATCTCTGAGACAGAGTTGTGGTTCTTTCCACCCTTTGGGAGTAGCCATGGTGGACGTCATGTTGAGTGACTCCATGACGATGTGTTTCTTTCCACTAATGGGAGTAGCTATTGTGGACATCACGTTGAGAGACTTCGTGATGATTCTCTTGTACTTGTGTTTATCCACCCTCTGGGAGTAGCCATGGTGGGCGTCATGTTGACAGACTCCATGACGACATCACGTTGAGTGACTTCGTGATGGGCGCTTGTGCACTTGTTCCTTTCCACATATGGGAGTAGCCATGGTGGACGTCATGTTGAGAGACTCCATGACGTTATCACGTTGAGAGACTCCGTGATAAACTCTTTTCCATAGATGGGTGTAGCCATTGTGGGTGTCATGTTGAGAGACTCCATGACATGGATATTTGGAAAGATACCTCCCTAGCTAAGAGGGAGTGTTGATGTTAGTAGCGGTGAGAGTTATCTCCTAATTTCGAAATCATCTGTAACTATTGAAGCCGACACTATATTTATGCTGACTCAGTCCAAATGTCACCTCATTTTGAAAGAGGCCGACTCTTCATGAAGAGTCACTGTAACTTTATATATATATATATATATAAAAGTTAATTTCCTCCTCATTGGGGTAGAGTGTAGAAGACAAGCAGGTCGATACATAGGCAGATCAAATATACAGTTAATCTGCATTATCTAGAAAAGTAGTGCTCGAGGGAGACGATAGCAGTATATCGTCTATGGTTGGGAGGGCAACAATGATCTGTGTCATTGCCTATGGTTGAACGAGCACACCCTTCAACACCCTTGTATTCTATTGCCTCACCCAAGATATCAAATCCTCTTTAAAAGATATTTTCTAATTTTGGATTAGTTTCCCCTGAGTCTATTTGTTTATTCTCTTTAACATTCCCTGATATTATGGAAGCATAAGTTTGTATGTAATAAATTCAATCTAATTGCTACAAACACCCAATTTCCCTAAGTTACTTGTCATAACTTACTAAATTAGTAAATTGAAAATTCTAACCTTCAATTGTTTTTAAGGTGAAGTGGAGGTTGTGGTGTATGGACACCAAGCCGTTCATTTGTTTTGGGCTTAGGCAAAGTATATGTTTTGTATTATTTTGCAAGAATTCCTTGAATCCACTGACTCAATTTAGTTTCCTTGCCAAATAAATATTATCATCACCCTAACATTTTTTGGTCTGCAGAATGTATTCTTATAAATTTGAAGTTTACTTGAATGACATTTAAATTAGATAGAAATATCAATTAATGAAAAGTTTAAATCTGATTGAAAATTACTAAATTGGTTCTTTGATTCAAAGTCTTTGAATTGAGCATATTGAAATTGAAAAAAAATTCCCATCTATGATGGTATATTTGCAACTACCTTATAACTATTTTAATTTTTTTTGTTTCTCCGATTAGTGTGGAATGTCACAATGCATATGAGTAAGCTCTCTATCAACTTTGTATTGTTTTTGAATCTTCCTTTATCAAAGAAAGCTGGATTTGATTATTATCCAGCAAATTGGAGGTGACAATGTGCATGTTAGTACCATCTCACATCAATGATCTCCCTTAGAGACGTTTACTTTAATGCATCCTTCACTAATTTGGATCTTATTGTTCGCTTTGCCCTATCCATGGGCTTCTAAAGATAACACATGGAAACATTTTCAGCAATAAAATGTTCTCAACATCCTAACAATAGCTTTGAAATTTGCAAAATCTTTTTTGTAGCTATCATAACTTAAAGAGGATTCATAAAATACAATTTTTGGAGTGTTTAGGCCATGTTTGATTTGCAAAGCTAGATTTTGGTGACATATCTTTCATTCTCTACAACAAATTTAATCAAATGAAGTTTGCCAAATCTTCTAGAATTAAATCAAGACAATGAGCTCCAAAATAGGGCATAGAGCCTCTCCATTAAAATTCTTTACACAACTGTGCAATTTGTACCACATATTATGGCCCAAGCTCATTCACAACCTTTTCAAACAAAGCAAAAAATGTTTGTACTGTTTTTTTTAGATGTGTCAACAATTAGGAAGGATTGTGTTGTGTGATATAATCAAGATATAATTTCTCCTATTTGCCCATGCATAGGATATGAAATGGTATTTTGATGTTGTATAAAACAAAGGAGAGGAATACTCCTATAGAATATTACAAGAGAATCTTTCCATAAAGGAAACGATTGAGAACAGAAACATGAAATATAGAAAGGAAACTTCCTAAAACTAACAAAAGACGAAAGACATAAACGAAAGTTTCTAAATACTAACTAAATGACTAAGATGACCATTATAGCAATATTACAATATTACTTTAATACCCTCCCTTAATGGTCATTCTACTATAAATACCCTATAGGAGATGCCACATAATCTGCAGATCATTTGCCCACGAATACATAGAAGGCTGCCCCCTTCTCCTTAGAATGCTCTGCGACATGAGCCTACTATTGAGACCCTCCTTGGGTTTGCAAAACTTTTGGATATGACCAAGTTTAGCATAATCCTTCTACCACAATTCTTTCAACATGATGCTGGGTAACAAAGTCATTCCTCCCTTTATCTAGAGACAACAAGATTAGCTTCTCAAAACCTGCGCAAAAAACTTGTCATGATTGTTTTTGGAAAAAAATTAGAAAACCTAGAAAACAACACCACCTTTCATGATTTTTGTGGAAAAATTAAGAAATTCCTCTAGTAAAGAAAGAACCCACAGTTTTTGTTTGAAAGAATTGTGCAAAAAACGAACATAGAAACCATGATTTTTGAAGATAAAATTGTGCAAAACCCTCCATGATTTTTTGTGGAGAAAAATTGGAAAACTCATCCACGATTTTTGAGGAGAAAAGTCTATTGAAAAACTTTACTCACGGCCATAACGAGTAGCAAACAGAAATGAAACTTGATTTTTGTGGATAAAAGTCGAGCAAAACCCTTCCATGATTTTTGTGGAAAAAAATCAGAAAACCCACAATTTTTTTTGCCAAAAAAGAACCTAAGCTCCGATACCATGAAATGATAATTTGATGTTGTATTAAACAAAGGAGAGGAATACTCTATATATCGAATATTACAAGAGGGTCTTTCTATAACGGAAGTGATCGAAGAATAGAAACATGAAAGATGGAAAGGAAACTTTCTAAAACTAATTAAAGACAAAAGACATAAACGGAAGTTTCTAAACAGTAACTAAATGACTAAGATGATCATTATAGCAGTATTACAATATACTTTAATAGTTTATTATGGTACAACCTATTTTGCTCACTATTATAGAACTTCTCCATTCAAGGTCTTTCTGTAGCCATACAATTTACGGTCCAAGCTCATTCACAACCTTCCCAAACAAAGTAAAAAATGTTTGTACTGATTTTATTTTGCTAGATATGTCAACCAATCTTAGGAAAGATTGTGTTATAGTTGTTATAATGTGATACCATGAGAAATAAATCAAGCTTAGTTTCTCCTAGTTGCCAATATGTAAGATATTATGGTACAACCTATTCTTGCCCATCATATAGAACCTCTCCATTAGAAGTCTTCGTGTAGCCATACAATTGTGCCACATATTACGGCCCAAGCTCATTCACAACCATCTCAAACAAAGCAAAATTTTTTGTACTGATTTTATTTTGTTAGATGTGTCCACAGATTTTAGGAAAGACTGTTGTAGTGTGATACCATAAGGAAATTAATCAAGGTATAGTTTCTCCTCTTTTCCTTTTTGAGCAATCAAATTAATTGAATAATTTAATATTAAGTTGCTCAAAATAACTTTATTTTATTAATAAAGTGCAACTAATATTTTTTATTAAATTAAATGGGTTTTAAAGGATAATATTTTATTTTATGGCTGCTTAGTGCAAAAAGAATATTATTTTATTAAAAGTGATTTAAAAAAAATTAACTGGAAAGTTTTGTGGAAGGCTAATGAGAAGATAGGAGGGCATTCTAAAGATTGTTTATTTCTCTTTTGGAGATGTGTGCTCGTGGCTACATTTCTCATTGGAGAGGCGAAAATTGCAGTGGTTTTCCTTTCGGACGGAAACCTGAAAGGCAATGTGGTTCCAATCAGAGATTGATAGTGTGCTGAAGATTTGGAATTTTGGGACAAAAACCCTCAGATTCCACCGGTGCAATTTCATACAAAAATTGCCTTTGTGTTGAAAGTTCAATATACAAGGGATTATTTGGTAATGAATATCTCCTTAATGCCAGGCAATAAATTAATATTTCCTCCACTATCTCATGCCTAGTGAGCAGGTCGAAGGTTATTTTGAAATTTGTTACAACCAAAGTTTTATAAATTTGTATAGGTATTTGTGAGTTTGGGGTGATTTAATGTCATAACTGGATTGAACTGATATATTCCTGCAAGCCAAATTGTGTGGTGTCTAATAGAAGACAAAGTTTTATAAATTTATATAGGTATTTATGGGTTTGGGGTGATTTAATGTCATAACTGGATTGAACTGATATATTCCCGCAAGCCAAGTTGCGTGGGGTCTAATAGCAGAGTATCTTTTTCATTAAAATCACCCTAAGTGAATAAAGGAATTCGTGGACTCATTTGTTTGCCACTAAGGCCGTATTCACAACATATTTCTTGGCTGCTGCAGCTATCAGGTCTTCTCTTTCCTTTCGCTTGGCAATGAGTCTGAATACCATTTCAGGGGGTCAAAAGGAAATAATATTTGAAGCGGCACTTGTAGGACGTGGAAGGGATTCGATATACTTAGTGACAGGCTTAGAAACATTTCATGGGCCCATAAAGACATTAACCTCTCTAAGAATATACCTAAAAAAGGAAAAGAAGAAATAATGTTAAGGAAAGCGACAAAGCACTCCTGGAGATGGTCACTATCTATTTTATTTGCTACGCCCAACAAAGAGGGAGTTGTGGGCCCAAGGAGGAGGTGTAAAGTGCTGGTTGAAAATCCTTGAAAATGAGTCGCTTGGTGTTATGGAATTGTGGGAAGTCAAATATGGACAAGGAGATCTGGGTAGTGGAAGCTGGGAAAAATCAACCCCAGTTTAGGCCTGAATGCACAGGTCGCCATCCTTATTCATGTTACTGTGCTTATGTAAAGGGGTCTGTTTGGTGCTGTAAGAGGAGTTTATGAACTTCAGAAGAAGGGTAGGAAGCATGGTGGCATGCAAAATTGTTAACTGAAGGTGTAAGGAGAATTCTGGAAGTGGAATAGGCTTTGCCTTGGTGGCATGGAGGCCTCCAAGGAAGTTCACTGATAGGTTCTGCAGATAGATGTTGTCGTCCCTGTTTCAGTCATTAGAGGAAGTTGTGCCAGCCAAAACAAGGAGTTTGAAGGGATTAAGGTAGTATAAAAAATGATTATAGTATTCTGATAAAGATGTTGATAATTTATAAATTTTCTTTGTATCAGACAATTGTTGTTGAGAAATGCTATGATAAATTATTTGCATTCCTTGTTTGAAATTGCGTAAAATTAACATCAGTGTGAATCAAATTGGAGTATTGAATATTTGCCTATCATTTACATCATGTGCAAATCCTCCATCTCAAAGCAATTTTCAATCAAACAAATCAAAATCATCCTTTGTTGAGCTAAAGTCAGAAAAATTACAAGTTTGGTCAAATATCGTGTAGGGGATATTACAGATGTGTTGACAGAATTTAGGAAAGACTGTTGTAGAGTGATACCATAAGGAAATTAATCAAGGTACAATTTCTCCTCTTTTCCTTTGCATAAGATATTATGGTACAACCTATTCTTGCCCACTATATAGAACCTCTCCATAAGAAGTCTTCCCGTAGCCATACAATTTGTGTGACATGTCATGCCTATGGCCCAAGCTCATCCACAACCATATCAAACAAAGCATAAAATGTTTGTACTGATTGTATTTTGTTAGATGTTTCCACAGTTTTAGGAAAGATTGTGTTGTAATGTGATACCATAAGGAAGTTAGTCAAGGCATAATTTCTCCTCTTTGTCTATGCATAAGATATTATGATACAACCTATTCTTGCATGCTATTTATGTTACTTATCCAGTACACACTCACATCTTGCACTACTTCTCTTGGCATATCAATTTTGAGGCTTTCATATGAAGGGCCTTCAAAGTCAGGATTTGCAGTGGAAATTGTATCAAGTATAGAAGCAGATATCTTTAAAATATCATGATATACACTGATAGAATCTTTTTGTGGCAGGGTTTCTGATATTTTCTTGACAATATTGTGAACTTTTTACAGTATCTTTGACTGTAACTTTGTTTAAAATTTTCACCAATATATTGCAAAATTTAAAAATTATCGGTGATATACAGAAATTTAATATTTTATCTATATAAGCATCAGAACAGCAATTTTTTTTTTCATTCTACTCTAGAACTTCCATAAATGGGACAATGATTATTTAAAAAATGGATGTAGTTATCTACGGTTGTGGAGACATTTGATATAATCAAGTTTGAAAACTTTGTGAATGAGTAACATGATTGACATTATTATGACTAGTGATTATCACTGAGCAAACACTACTGTCATTATTTATGGTTCGTGAATGTAGTTTTTACTAGACAAAACTGTCAAATGATTATTCTATTCTTTGACTTGTCATTATTATTGCATCACAGATGTTAGTGCTGTCATTTCTACTTATCAGTGGGCACTGCTGTTATTATTTCATTTGTAAAATAGTTGTATTGTTGAGCTAATTGTTTGGGAATTTTTGTTGTCACATATCAGCTGTTAATAATGTTGTATCAATGAGATTGTTGTTATCATTATTTCCTTTTGACAGAACTATCCTTTTGTGATTAGTAATCTTCTTATGATCATTGATTAGTAGCATTTTGTCATTATTGCGACCTGGACATTCTTGATTAGTATGGTGTTCAGTAGCATCCATATTAGTAGTGTGATTAATTAATATGGGCATCTATATTGCTGCCAACATTATAGGAAGTATTGGTGATCAAAGATTAATATGAAATGTTGTTAAGGCAGGACGTTGCTGTTCTGAAATGTCAGACATGATTGTTGCCACTGTTGTAAACTTAAGAGGTATATGATGAAGTTAGGGAGACTCTTGTCAACTGTATTTACCATCTTGTTTATAGATTATTCTCTTCAAATTTTTAGTTAAGGATAATGGTAGGGTTAACAAGTTGTGTTTACCTTAGTTGCATTTTATTGCATTAAGAGTTCATTGTGAGCCTGGCAGAGTTATTTATTAAAATTGATAAAGAGATTTATATTACAATTATCTGTAGTCACCAATCTTAAAATTAAAGCCATAGTTCAAAATTCATAATGTACATCCTTAACTCTTGTTTAATTTCGCTTTCTCTCTTTATGTGATGAGGATGGCTTAAATGTAAAAAACATGAGTTATTTTTATTTTTTTAATGATTTTTTCTGCATGTTTGGTTTCCTGAAATTTGCCTGGTTTTTGTCTATAATATCCCGAGCAATTGAGAATATCTTTATCTTTTTGGATGCCAAGAAATTCCCGAGAATAATATTTCCTTCTATGGTATTAACTATCAAGCATTGTGTGGCAATAGGGAGGTACATTCAATGGTAATTGCATCAACCATTGTATGGCAATACAGAGAGATCTTTCATGGTAATTGGATCAAGCTTCATCCATGTGTGGCAATTGGGAGGGACACCCTCTCAAATTAAAAGGAATGTTGAAGTAGCACTAAGAATTAGCCATTGTCTTTCTGGTGGTACTATTCGGAAAAAAGTTATTCCTATTGTACCCACCAATATTAATCGTTTTGAAAGAATGTGGATCATTATGAGTCTGCATTATAATTTGGAATTTCTTCTTCCTCGTTTAGATTTCTAGAGGCAAGCGAAGACCTTGTGGAGTACAAGGGAAGCAATAAGTCTAGACATTTTCACTTTGCTTTATGCAAAGGCCTCAGGGGGCAGCAATGTTAGGTGCCTACATGACCAGGGAATTTAGTACAAAATTTTAACACTATGCGCCAATATATTTGTCAATTGCTATTTTAAGCAATTCAAGCCCCACACCCTCATTTCTGACAAAAGTTATTGTCAACCAAAGAAACGGGACTCGGACTCGGCTCGGACTCGGCAAGGCCAAATGGACTCGGACTCGGGACTCGGAGTCAGACTCGGCTTCAGACTCGGCTGGACCCGGAGTCAGACTCGGCTGGACTCGGGAAAGTGAAAAACTCAAGAAATTTAGAGATTTTTAAAGATTTAAAACTTGTTTCAAGCACCCTTTATTGAATACACCTTAAAGACACAATAACATCATCAAACTCGGCTCATTTTATTACATACACAAGTATACATCAATCACATAAGCATAAACGCAAATTGTAGCTGAAGGAAATAACAAACATAGATATATAAATATTGTCAAATGTATACAATATTACAAAACTTACGGAATAAAAAATCCATGTCATCATATGATCATCATCAAATGTTTCATACAAATACCAAAGGTAAATACAACTACAAGCCTATGGCTCAGAGGAGCTTGCACCCTCCGGCCCCGATCCCCTGCAAAGGTGTCTAAGGTAGGTCCTGGATGATTTGACAGCCATAGCCGCTCCTCCTGACACAATGCCATGCTCACCAACATCAGAAACATCCGTGTCACTATCTGCCTCTGAATCTCCTGTCTGTGCTCGTGCTCTTCGCTCCTCCTCTGCCATGGCTACAGTCTTAGCCTCTATATCTACCTGGTCGATCCTATCAGTGTTAGAGTTGGAGGTTAAATTTTCCCTACTTCTATCGATGTAGTTTCCCCCCATATTTTTCAATGGGGGTTTGGGGGTAGCGTCCCCAAGGTGGGGTCAAGGGGCAGCACCCCTTGCGCACTCCCTATCGCGATATAGGGCAGGGTTGAGGGGCAGTGCTCCGCGAGGCCAAAAAAACTTATTATTTAATAAAGGCGTTGGGTGTTATTTTTCTATTGGCTGACATGTTGTAACCCCAATTTTTCTCATTCTCAGGCGGAGGTTGTAGTGAACAAAGACGAGACCATTCATTTAAAAAAAACTTTTTAAAATGTTTTTTTTTGGTCATTTTACTTAACCCAGCCAGTAACCGAGTTTCAGGCACTGGACTCACCGAGTTTGGCGAGTTTATGCCAAACTCGCCAACTCGGCGAGTCTGGCGAGTTTATGCCAAACTCGCCAACTTGGCGAGTCTGGCGAGTTTGCTCACCAAACTCGGCCGAGCCCGAGTCCGAGCTCCAGAGACTCGGCGAGCATGTCTCGGGCTTGGACTCGCTGATTTTGGCGAGTTTGTGGCGATTTTCTAATCTCTGTTGTCAACCCAATAGAAATTTCCAGATACTAAGGGATTTGAAACCCTCTCATTTTAGGAAAACTTTTTATGGGCTGCCTAAAAGCTACAGAGAATCTGAATTTAATTTGTTCTATTGGATTGGATTTAAATTGCTTAAAGAAAGATTTTCGAGTGTTAAATAGAAACTAGTAATAATTTATTCCTTTTAGAGGTTTTATTAGAGACTTAAAAGCAAGGTTTCAATCTTTGAAGGCCTCAAAATTTCAAATATAAAAAAAATTAGGACTTACCATAAAATGAAAAAACTGCAAATTTTATCGTAGATTGAACAAGATTTAAACTGGATTATTTAACACTGAACAACAAGAGTTCAAATACTTAAACCAAAAAGACCTATCCCTTAATGCACAAATGTGAAGGATTATTAAAAAGAAATTACGCTGTGAACAATGTCATGTAATTTATCTTCGAAACTTGCATTTATATTAAAATAGGCCTAAATTAACTTTCAGATTTAAATTTATTAAAGTAAATTGTGATTGCCCACATAGAGAAAATAACTGGCAGAAGAAGAAATAATTGTATCATGATTTATCTCTTAAATTTTTATTTATACCAATCTTCACCCCATTGACCACCTGATTTCATAGCATGGCTTGTTTTGTACATCTGGAATGTTTCAACGATGGGGAGATAGGGATGGTATGTTCCAACCCTGTTTACATTTTATTTTCCAGAAAAATGGGAGTTTTTTTTTTTCTTGCCTTGATGCCCTCTGGATGACATAAGAATCAAAAAAATAAGACAAAAAAGTCTTAAATATTTAAGTCCCAGAATTTAAATGATCAACAGAAGAAACTAAGTAGCCCTAGTAGGGAAGAGACTATTATCGTATTATCAACAGCTTGTAAGGCTGTGGCCACAACTTTTTGCAGAAGTCATAGATGGAATGCTTTCTAGATAATCCTACTAATAGTCATAAGCTGTGTCCTTTTTTACTCATTAGTGGAGAAAGTTGAAGCTGCCTGCTTAATTGAATGAACCTCATAAGTTTTCCTTGTCTTTTTTCTGGATCTTTCTATTATGGTTCCAACTATTAAAGGCTTGGGTCTGTCACATTTGAAGGCTCTGTGAAGTCAATGATATTTTAATTATTGTTCATGGAGTTACAGAGTAATTTATTGCCTTTGGCATTTTATGGTAGCTCACTTTTTGATGTATGTAAAAATTGGTGTACCATTAGAGCCTTACTGGGATAATTTTTACGACTTTTATTTTGTAATTTTGGAAGCTGGGAGTATTCTGTAATGTGAACTTGGCTTTTGGTGTAGGTGTTTGGACGTTTGACTGGATTGATGGGACATAAGCAGTGAATCCTTGTGACCATACAGGAAAATGAATAATTTTTATTTTGACTAAATACAATAGTGAACTATTGATTCCTGTAGTGAGAAATTTATTAACATTTTAGATTGCTTTCTGGACTAAAGCCTAAGAGATGAAAAAAATACATTGGCCTCTGCATCTGAAGTCAAGCTTAAGAGGGTTTCTTTACATATACAGGGCAACTCCAATCCTTGAGGTTTTTTTGATTTGTAGAAGAGGGAATCTATTTATCGTACGATTGAGATATTCTTCAAGGGAGCATTCAGGTTTCGTGTATCATCTCTCTTCAAAAGTAATCATTGGTGGTGGAAATAATCATTTAAAATAAACAAAAATTCTGTTCTCTGTGGTTTCTAGGTTTTATGTGCTATAACAACTAATATTTCTTACTCTCATATTATAACTAACGACATGCTTTCTCATGCATGATAAGATCAAGTCACGTATTGTTTGTGAGAAGCTAGATCTACTTGTTTTTTGTTCTTTTGTGGCTTGGTTCCTAAATTAAGCATAAATAATGAAATGCTTTAACGTTATTTTGCTCCAGAAATTTGTACCCTTGCCACCAAGGTTTTAAATAAATTCAAGATTGTGTAGCTATGACACTATCGACCCCTTAGTAGTTCTTACATGTTTACAGTAAACACTTTTTGGCCCATCAATAGTGTGATGTAGTATGGAATGATAAGCATGTGGCTTTGATGTTATTAAAATGGTCCGTTAAGTTGGATATTACTTCTTTATTGCCTTCTGCAGTCAAATATTATCGTTGTGATTCTTGTTCATGGTGCCATAGCATGAATTTTGATTTTGGCAGGATTAATAGTAAAGTCTTTCATAGCCACGTCATTTAATGATGGCGATAGAGTTAAGCATTTTTTGGTATTGATTTCCTACTGTTGTGGCCTGTTGTCAGTAATATGCTTGTCATGTTACAGTTGGATTTGTGCTGTGTTTAGTTCCCTATGCTAGTATGGTTAATAATCTTTGATAGCAGTAAAACAATGAGTTTAACGTTCATTTTGTAGAGACATTGCTATGAAAGACATGACATTTGGCAGACTGATTGGTTGATCCAACGTACTAAGTTTCTTCTCCAAATGGTGGTTAGTTGAATTTTTTCTTTTAATATAGAAATCAGGCAACCAGCATTGGACTATTGTGTGGTGAGTGATGAATATTTGGAATCCTCCATAGGCATCGTGGATAATCGAACAATGTTACCAAAATAAGTTTTGTAAGTTGAAGGCAATAGAGTGAAATGTGGGAGAGAAGAACATTTAATACATAGAGAGGCTTGGAGTTAGCAGCATATTTGCAACTAAAATTTAACTCTTTTTATGTGTAATTTAGATTCGTTTATCTGATTTATTGTCTTTTTTTTCCAAGTGCAATTGTCTCACATGTACGTATGCCTTTTTTTAAACCATCATTTCCAATTCTGTATACAGAGCTTCAATAGCAATCTTACCCTACTATTTTGTCATCTTCTGTTTTTTTTCGTTTTCCTTTAGAACTCTAATTCAACTTCCTTACTCTTTTGTGACCCTAATTTGTGCAGATGTTGCTGTCTAATCTTTATCATGGTTTCAAATTCTGCTTTCAGGCCCTGCATAAAATTTTCTTTCCCCCTCCTTTTTAGTTTGAGGTCTCTCTTCCTCTGTATTTCTCTCATCTTCTACTTGTATTTTCAACATCTCAATTTAATGTTGATATTCAGCAATTCTGGCTTCCTCTACAGCCTGAGCTTAAAGAGATACAATTTCGTTTGCATTGTCGTAAGCGTAGTTACTTGTACAGGTATCCATAAGGTACTATGGCTCATTTTACTTGTGTGTAAATCTTGCTCAGTTTTCACTGGGAACGTAGTCATCACATAATCTTTTGTTGTTTGTAAACCCTTAGTACACATGCTTATTGCAATGACATTCTTAATCATTGCAACATTTTGCTTTAGGTTTCTTTAACAGTTTAACTTGTTCTCCTCGTTGCTGAGTGCAACAACCAGTTCCATCCAATACTCTTCTTTTGGCGTGTTTTAAAGTGCTAATCAATTCCTGGTAAGGTTCAATGTTCAGTATAAGTCATGCAAATACGGGTGTCTGATTTCCCGGAAATTTTCAGTAAAATTGACATCTAAAACATCAGCTAACTTTGCAACAACTTTATTTTCTCTTAACCCATCTCCATTTTAAGGTTCAATTAGAATGCCTTTCCAGTAGCTCTAAAATCAGAAACGGTTTTTTCTCATTTTCCTTTAGCAATTTCTTAAACTTGGATGTTTTATTGAAGATTGTAAATCAAAATTTTCCAAATATTCAGAAAATATTTAAAAAGAAATACCCTCATCGTATCCCAAACATATGAGAGGTTCCAATTCAAATGTTATCTGACCAAAAAATACAGAAAAAATGTTTGAAAATAGTAAACAAAAACTTAATTAATTAGCTTAGAAAAGTGAACTCTTTAGTACAAACGATCTTGAAGATAAAAGCTGCTCTAACATATCTACCCTCCTACAATTGTTTCTTATAAAGTTCAACGTTAACAGTCTTATTCTTTCTTCATTTTAGAAAGTGATTTATGTATATTAACATAAACACCATCTGATAAATAATAAACTGTTGTGATCCAAAATGCAAATTCTTATAGTTTATAGTTGTTTTGATTCGTTATTATTCAATCTCATAAGCATCATATTTCCCCGTGGCAATAGTTGTATTTTTGGGAAAACAAAGAGGATATACATTCCGAATGTGTAGGTGAAACACATGATCTCGTTAATGTTTTCAATCTTGGTGGTGGGTGTTTTCCTAGCTACAAATGGCTTTTCACGGTGGTAATAGGTATGGGAGAACGTGTTGCTCATGTATTGTGAAGGTGATAGTTCTAGGAAACACAAGGCTTTTGGGGGAAATGGTGATTGCGCATAGCAAGGATTTGGGAACTCACCAAAGATGTGTATGGAGCTTCATGTGTTGGCATTTGTGAGGCCATGCACAATGTGCTATTGGATCTTGTGCATTGCAATGGACAGAGGATTGTTTTTGATGCTGCTCAAATTCTTATTTGTGTCTCCATGCTTTCTAGGAAACACACGATTTTTGTGGGGAAAAGTTGTCAATTTGTGGCATTCATGGATGTAAATGATGTCCAATTTACATTCAATATGCAAGTTATATTCTATTTGATATTATCTTGTTTTATGTATTATTGATTTAAAATATAAATCTGACTATCTTCTTTTGTATGGCAGGTGAGAGGAGCATTCATAAATTTCGATGTCCTTTCTCACAAATGCCTTTTGATATATATATATATAGCAAGTTGGGTACGATCAAGCAATGCCTTGATCGGTCATGACCGATCAAGACATTACTTGACCGTGCCCCTTTGCTAATTATATTAATAACAAACGGTGCATATTAACAATCGATGCCAACCGTTATATGTTATACCTTAACAACCGATAACTATCAGTGTATGGTTAACCTTAACAGCCCGAAGGTAATCGGTGTTTCTTTACCATGCCGCCTGATATTAATTGATGCACATATAACCTGATATCAATTGGTGTCAGTTTATATTAACACCCGATACTAATCGGTGTTTGGTTAATTCGATTAATCATTTGTTTACTATTAATTATGTCAACTGATATAAATCGGAATGCATTAGCATGATTTAGTAATCGGTGAACACAAATAATGATATAGGATGATTATCGATATTAAGCATTTGATTGAACCGAATAGATTAATTATATGCAAATGAAGAATGGTTATCAAGTGAAGGATTGATTGCTTGAAGGTTTTCATCATAATTATCGATAGGATAAATGATTGAATGAGAGACTTCATTTATCTCTCATTCAATCATTTATCTTACTGAAGCTATCATGCATTAACACTCCCTCTTAGCTAGGTAAGATAATTGCAAACAATATATTCAAGCATCACAATTCAAATGATAGTTAGCATTCTTTACTCAATCTGACACTCTAGAAGATCATATCACCTAATCACATGATATGAAGTATCACCTAAACACGTGATATAAATGTCCATCACGTCAATCTTGTGATGATGGGATATCACTTAAGCACGTGATATCAGTATTGCCTAAACACGCAATACTTAAGGATAATCATATGAGAAGGATTAACTTCTCATCTTATCCAAGTGATATGTGCACTAACACTTTATACAAATGTTTTATCACAACACAATCATGGCACATCCATGACACACCAGAGATCCAACATGATAACTCGTTTGGACATTATAAGATCGTCACCTTATAATGTCTCCATACAAGTGTTCATTATCTTGAGAGATCGTCACCTCTTAGATATGAACTCAGGGGATAAAAATCCAAAATGTCCTATCATGACGAAGAAGTTTAGACATTAAACATTTTATTGATATGTAAATATAGATTACAAAGCAAATTACCTTTCTATCATACTTAAACCTTTTCTGAAGTGATCAACCTTCACCTTGGAAAGATTTTTGGTCAGAATATCTGTCGTTTGATCTCTTGTACAATCATATTCTAATTGAATTACATTTCTGTCTACCATATCTCGCACATAGTGATATGGGATCTCAATATGTTTGGATTTGTCATGGAACACTGGGTTAACTGAAAGTTTTATGTAGCTCTGATTATCATAGTGTATAATGGTGGGTTTCATAGGTTCTCCAAACAACACCACAAACAAGTTTCTAAGCCATACTGCCTCTCGAGTAGCCATAGAAGTTGCAATGTATTCTGCCTCGGTGGAGCTTTGAGCTACAGAGGACTGCTTCTTGCTAATTCAAGATATCATGGCTGAACCCAGACTGAAGCAACACCTTGAGGTGCTTTTTCTGTTAGTTACACTTCCAACCCAATCTGAATCTATAAATCCATGTAGGTTTATGTCAACTTTCTCATATTTGAGACCAAGGTTTAGAGTACCTTGTAGGTATCTCATAATGTGCTTTACTGCAACCAAGTGTATCTCCTTAGGTTCACACATGAACTGACAAGGCATTAACTACATAACAGATATCTGGCCTTGTATTCATCAGGTACATCAGGGACCCAATCGTCTGTCTGTATTGAGTAGAGTCAGTGGGTTGTGACTCTGCTTTTTTTTCTTTAAGTTTATGTAGATTGGTTTCCATAGGAGAGGTCATGGGCCTACAATTTAGCATTCCGAATATCTTCAATATATCCAAGGTATACTTTCCTTGGTTTAGTATAATGTTGTCAGAATTCTGCCATGCTTCCAATCCTAGGAAGTAATGAAGGAGTCCTAAGTCCTTCATATCAAATTCTTTGGATAGATCTTTCTTGCATTGATCTATAAGATGATCATTTCTTGTGATTAATAAGTTATCAACATATAAAATCAACATTAGCATATCACCTTTATTTCTTTTGTAGTAGAGATTAGGATCTGCATCATTTTTAGAGAAGCCTAGTCTTGAGAGATAGGTGTCAATTCTTTCATACCAGGCTCTGGGAGCTTGTTTAAGCCCATAGAGAGCTTTCTTGAGTCTGCACATACGAGACTCTGCATCATAAATTTCAAACCTTTCAGGTTGCTCTAGGTAGACTTCTTCTGAGATTTCACCATTTAGAAATGTTGTCTTAACATCCATCTGGTGTACCTTCCACCCCTTAGCTGCTGCAATGGCTAATACAACTCTTATTGATGTATATCTGGCAACAGGTGCAAAAGTTTTTTCATAATCTATTCCTTCTCTTTGAGAGAACCCTCTAGCTACAAATCTAGCCTGTGTTTTTCAATACTCCCGTCTGCAGCATGTTTGATCTTAAAAAGTAATTTAGATGAAACAACATATTTTTTAGTTGGCCTAGGAACAATCTCCCAAACACCATTTTTCATAATGGATTGATACTCTTCAAACATGGCATCCTTCCATACTTGATGTTCAAGAGCCTCCGATACATTGTTTGGTTCGGCTTTAGAGAGATCATTCATAAGGGCAACATAGCTAGTGAATTTGTTAGGCCTTTTGCTTTCCCTGAAGGTTCCTGGAGGAGCAACAAACTTCTGAGCTTCTGCTACAGTTTTGGTGGCTCATAGTGGTCTTTTCTTGAGGTTTTCTCCAGGTGGACTTTGAGTTTCACTTATAGTTTCCTCAGGTTTCTCCCTCTGAAGCTCAGGAGTAGGATCTCTATCTATGCTAGGGGTGGAGATATAGACTTCAGGGTCTAGAGAGCTTTGGGCTCTTTTGAAAGCTAAGTCTTCTTCAAAGATCACATCCCTGTTTAGTTCAATATTCTTTTGACCAGGTATATAGATCTTGTAAGCTTTGGAGGTTTCACTATATCCTACAAAGATTCCCCTTTTCCCAGAAGGCTCTAGTTTTAATCTTTTCTCCTTAGGTACATGAATATAGACAGGGCATCCAAATATTCTAAGGTGGCTAATATCAAGTTTTGATTTAGTAAAGACTTCCTCAGGGGTCTTATCTTCAAGATGAGAGTGGGGACATCTATTTTGAATATATACAACAGTGCTAGTTGCTTTTGCCCAAAGATTGATATTTAGATTCTGATCAAGAATCATAGCTTTGACAACTTCAACGATTGTCCTATTTTTCTTTTCAGCTATCCCATTTTGTTGAGGGTTATAAGATATTGTTAACTCCCTCTTAATCCCTGAATTTTTACAAAACTCTTTAAATAATTCTGATGTGTATTCCCCCCCATTGCTAGTTCTTAGGATTTTAATTTTATTTCTTGAGTAGTTCTCTGTTAGTGATTTGAATTCTTTAAACCTATTAAGGATCTCTTTTGATTCTTTACTTTTCAAAAAGTAGATCCAAGTTTTCCTAGAGTAGTCATCAACAAATATTACATAATACATCAATCCCCCAAATGAAGGTACAGACATAAGTCCACATACATCAGAATGAACTAACTTAAAAATTTTACTTGTTTTCCTAGTACTATTATGAAAAACGCCTTTAGTATTTTTACCTAGGGCACATCCTGTGCATGCCCCTGAATGATATTGCTTCAACTTAGGTAGACCTATGACAAGGTCTCCCATTGAAGATAAAGCTCTAAAATTTAGGTGGCCTAGTCTTCTATGCTAGATTTCATTTGCATATGTAGTCTCATGAATTAGGGCTAAGTTGGGCTCTGTACATAGCTCATACAAATAGCCTTGTCTTTGACTAATTGTTTTAGCTTTCTTGATGGATGAGTTCTTTGGCCAAGCCAATACTTTGTTGTCCATGAAGGTTACTCTGTATCCATTGTCCTCCAGTGCTGATATTGAGACTAGATTTCTCTTGATGTTTGGAACATATAACACTCCTCTAAGTTGTAATGATACACCCGATTTTAGTTTGATGGTGCAGGTTCCAACTCCTTTGACAGGGTGTGTAGAATCATCTCCGATAGTTACTTCATCATCATTCTCCTCTTTCATGGTGTCTAGTACTTCTCTGAATCCCGTGATGTGTCTGGATGAGCTATTGTCGATCACCCAGGAATTCACTTTGTTTGATGCTTGATTTGTGAGTGTTGAATAGAGTACATACTTCTGGGAGTCCTCTTCCCTTTTGGATTTTCCTGTTTTGGCAAATGTGGCTTGTTTAGCTCTTTCTGGAGATTTGGCAACATAGTGCCCAAATTTGTCACATCTGTAACACTGAATCTGAGAGAGGTCCTTCTTGAAGGAGTTCTTGCTGGGACGACCTTTTCTCTTCCTGAATTGCTTCTGCTTGCCTTTCTTGTTTGAGTTCATATTTAGAACTTGAAGATCTTCATCTATATTCTTCTGTTTGGTCCCTTTCTTATTTTGCCTTGATTCCTCTTGGAGATAGTCAGCCTTTAGCCTATCGAATTTTGAGAAGTTATCCCTTGCACTGATGCCTTGGACGAATGTTTCCCATATGCTAGGCAACCCATCTAGAGCAATGAGGGTTTATTCTTTGCTTTGGATCTCATATTCAAGGGTTGCCAGTTCATCCCTTAGGGCAGATATTCGCATGAAGTAGGCATTGACTGATTCTCCTTTTATCATGGCTATGTGATTTGTTTCTCTTTTTAGAGCCAAGGTTCTACTGGCATTAGATATCTCAAAAGCATCTTCAAGTGCTTTGAACATGTTGAAGGTTGTTTCATGTTTCCTTGTAATGGGCATAATGTTGTTCCTTACCCCATCAACTATGATTTTGATAGCCTTATCATTTCCTTCTCTCCAAATTGCTTTGTCAGGTTTAGTGTTAGGTTCTTCAGTTTCAGTCTTTACAAATGATTCGACTTTATTTTCTTTTAGAATCATTTGGATTCTGAATTTCCATGCGGAGATGTCATCACCTCCTCCGAGTCTGCCTTCAAATCTGATAGCGCTAGCCATTGATAGGATTGTGATGTTGAATATATGCTTGATTTGAATTTTACGTAAAATTCAACAGCCTTAGGTTCGATTTAACTATAGCTTTGATACCATGTAAATGATGTTCAATTTACATTCAATATGCAAGTTATATTCTATTTGATATTATCTTGTTTTATGTATTATTGATTTAAAATATAAATCTGACTATCTTCTTTTGTATGGCAGGTGAGAGGAGCATTTATAAATTTCGATGTCCTTTCTCACAAATGCCATTTGATAAATATATAGCAAGTTGGGTACGATCAAGCAATGCCTTGATCGGTGACCGATCAAGGCATTACTTGATCATGCCCCTTTGCTAATTATATTAATAACAAATGGTGCATATTAACAATCGATGCCAACCGGTATATGTTATACCTTAACAACCGATAACTATCGGTGTATGCTTAACCTTAACATCCCGAAGGTAATCGGTGCTTCTTTACCATGCCACCCGATATTAATCGGTGCACATATAATCCAATATCAATCGGTGTCAGTTTATATTAACACCCGATACTAATCGGTGTTTGGTTAATTCGATTAATCATTTGTTTACTATTAATTATGTTAACCGATATAAATCAGAATGCATTAGCATGATTTAGTAATCGGTGAACACAAATAATGATATAGGATGATTATCGATATTAAGCATTTGATCGAACTGAATAGATTAATTATATGCAAATGTAGAATGGTTATCAAGTGAAGGATTAATTGCTTGAAGGTTTTCATCATAATTATTGATAGGATAAATGATTGAATGAGACTTCATTTATCTCTCATTCAATCATTTATCTTACCGAAGCTATCATGCATTAACAATGGAGAGATTAAAATTCTAGAGTTATGACTATGCAGAGTGAGGATTTGGGAGCACACAACTTTTGTAAGTAAAATGTGATCAATTTATGGCGTTCATGGAGAGAAAAAAACCTAAAGTTATGATTGCATAGTGAGGATTTGGGAGCTCACCAAAGACATGGATCGAGCTTTGTGTGTCAAGGCATCTAAAAGGTTGTGCTAAATTTGTTGTTGGACCTTGGGCATAGTCATGGACATATGATTGTGTTTGATGTTGCTCAAATGCTTAGTTGTGTCCCCATGCTTTATATGGTGGTTGGTTCATATTTGGTTCATGATGACATTGAGAATGTGGTCTATCAGGGGGAGTTGTGTATCTTGGAACATATGCATAAGGTTGAGTCTCAACAAATGTGTCTAAAACATTTAGTGTAACAGACAATAGCTTAAGGCTTGTAGGTGTTTTTATTTGTTGATCTTGATGACATGCATATACTTTCATTTAATCTCATATTTTAGCCTTTTTCACATTCCTTAATACCCATTTTCATGCCATATCATATCATTTTACCTCCTTTGTGTTAAATTAGGATCAGACTGTAGCGAAATAGATAACAATAATAGATAGACAAATAAATGCACACAAAGAACACCAAACTACCTTGGGAAAACCTCCCTCTTGGAGGTGAAAAACCCAACAACTAATCTCGGATCTTTATTATGCAATAATCAGAGGTAATTACAACATGCTTCAACACTTGAAGCAATTAACACCAATTAGTTATGCATAGAAGAACAACATACACAATGATGTACTTATCTCTGAGAATAGAGTGGTTGTTGTCACAAGTAGGTTCGCTGTCTTAGAGATGAAGTTCACTGCCTTCAAAGGATGTTTGCTGCCCTTCAAATGATGTTCGCTGTCCTTCCAATGATGATCGTTGTCACTGGAGATCAATACACTATCCTAGGATGAGGTTAGCTGCCTTCAAGGATAGTTTGCTGCCTTTGAAGATAGTTCGCTGTCACTAAATGATGATTCACTGACTTAGAAGACAGTTCACTGTGCTGAATGTATTTGCTGATCATAGAAGATATTCACTGTATGAATATGTTCGTTGAATTGTGTTTGTTTACAATGAGATTGACTTTACATATATATGAGACTCTAGCCTTCCAATTTACCTTAGGTCAGCTTTACAATGAAAGCAAATTAATTGCAATACAAACCTTAAGGTTGGCGCCAATACTGAAATAGCCCCACACGTTAGAATTGACCCCAATATGGGTCAACACCAACACGTTACAACCTTTATAGGTTATATCATGATTATTGCAAGATAGGACATGACTAAGGCCAATGGCCAATTAGTCATCCAAATGTGCTAGGTGTGCTAGGTCGGCCCTAGAAGGGCTCCGACCTAGCTACATACATCAACACTTTGTGCTGCATACGATTAAATATAAATAAGAAATATTTAATTTAGTTTTAAGATAAAATAAGTGATTAATATATTAGATTGTATTTATTAGCTCATGTCATGTCCCCATCTTTGACCCAAAAAGATAACAGAGAAAGAACAATTGTGGGATCAAGATTGGTTGCTTTGGTAGCGTTTTCAAATGGTTAAAGTAATAACTTACATAGTACCAATAATAGGTGAAAGGGAAAGTGTTGGTGTAATTAATTATTCATGTTGGATGTTATTACACCTTACTAAAGTTTACTTAGGATAATGCATTTCATAGTAGTTTGGGTATAAGACACTTGGGTGTTTGTGCCACATTGGAATAGTGTGTGTAGGAGAATTTCCACCTTTTATGGTGTGATTTTGTTACTTCTCTATCATATCCACGTATTGTGGAGTGATAATTCCACCTTCAGTGGGTGATCCAGCTCATGTGGAATATTATATTGTTTCTCTTACCTACCCACACCTATTTCCTACCTACCCTTGTTTCTTATTGAGCCACATGCCATGTTTGTGTGCTCACATATCCATATAGTTTTACTTATATATGCAGGCTCATATTCATTGTATCGAACAACTAGTTTTATCTATTGATGAGAATACAGTTTATTCTTGTCCTATATTTTGTACTTTTCATTGAGCTCTTGATCTTGGCAAAATCTTACATGGTATCAGAACCATTAGAGCGTCATTGATTCACCTTTGAGAGACATTATTGCAACGTCAAGAGACAGATATGAGAAGCAACATCTTTTGGAGGTGTCTTAGACTAGATCCGACCTCACCATCACGTCCGGGTGGCCGTTTCCATGAATTTTAACTATAAATTCGCCTATATTGGGTGAGTCAATTTTGGGGCTTGGAGGGAAAAATCAACCTATTAAGCTGTACGGTATGGGTTTTCAATTTTTTTTTCAAAAAAAAAAAGAGCAAAGAAAAGAAAAATTCTATTTTTTAAGGGGGGGGGGGGAGGGGTTTAACCCCCCCCACGACACCGTACTATAGAATTTATTGCTTTTGCAGAGTGGTACTATTGGCACACATACCTCCATTGCCGACCTCCTCTCCCGTGCGTCGGTTCGTCTACGTCTCTCGGCTTCGTCTCCCAACAACTACTCCTTGCCCGTTGCTGCAGACTTTGGGCGGCTTTCCCAGCGACCACCGGTTCGTTGCCTGCCAGAGATCTCTCGGCGACCTGTCCACGTGATCATCGCTTGTTGGCGACCTTGCTGCTCCAAGTACCTGCCTTGGTTTCTTTCGGCAGTCCGACCGAGTTCTTCCGGCGGCTTGCTCACTAACTGCCGGGCCCACACCTCACCTGGACACGTGGCAAGGAATCATTCGACGATTTTGTCTACTCAATGCCCAGTTGGCCGACAACTCAATTTTGCTCTGTCATTTTCCATGGAGGACGACACATAACCGACTGTACACAACACGACATCACCACGTCATCCTTTCCGAGCGCCACGTCATTTGTATGAACTAATCTGATTCTGCCACGTCAGCAGTCCGTACTGTACAGACACGCAGTCAGCAGGGGAGTGAAGTTTTGGCAACGGCCATGCGACCGCCAAATTTAATCGCGCAGATTGCTGATGTCATCATTTTTTTGAAAATTTATAAGCCCCCTCTCATTGAGCTTTTCAGTTTTGCAGTTCAACTTTGGAAGGCCATATTTTGCTCATTTTTGCTCCTTTTTGGGTGATTTTGTTTTTTGAAATGGGCTAATTTTTCGTGTACTTTCTCGTGGTGGCATTATTTTATGATTTTGATGGACATATTTTTCAGAATTCTCAGTTTTTGGTGATTGTACGTGTCCAATCCTCGTTTCTGCAACTTCCCGGATTCCGTTTGGGCTCATATGAACTCCTTTTCAGGTGCTGTTTTTTTGAAAGTGCATAATTTTTCTACTTTCATAATCTGTCATTTTGCAGTGATTTTGAGTAGAAATTGTACTTTCAACATATGGTCTTTTTTGGTCAATTTGGCCCTTGTATTGCATAGATCTATCTTGCTGGTCTTTTGCATTATAGTTGTTAGCCTATTGGGGCAGTTGTAAAACAAAATCAGAAGTCCACCTTGCCATTGTTTGCAAGTGGCCTTTTGTGCTCTTATGTTTTTTCCATTTTGCTGCTATGGGTTCTCCTAAGTTTCCTCTCTTAACTCCTCATAATTATGCTACTTGGAAAATTGATGCATGGAGTAAACTTATGGAAAAAGGACTAACTCGTTATATTGATGGAACTATTGTTGCTCCCACTTATCCTAAGGCTAATCCTGTTTCTCACTTGGATTGACTCACTAAAAATATCATTGCAATTGGTACCTTAAGAAAGTATGTATCAAAGGATCTCATTTTTCATATTGAGAAATGTACTCTAATTAAGGATGCTTGGCAAAAGTTTCAAGACTTGTATGGTCAAGTTGATGAGATTAGGGGATATCAGATTGATAGTGATCTCACTATGTTAGATCCCAAGAACTTTGATACTATACAAGAATATGTCACTAAGGCAAAAGAGTTGAGGGCACAACTCAAAGATTGTGGCATTGATAAGAAGGATTCTCAATTCATCTTCAATTTGATGGGCAAACTTCCACACGAATATGCAACATTTGTTTGTAGTTTCCAAACCTATAGGATGACAATGAGTTCAAGCTACACAATGCCTACATTTGATGCTTTCATCCAAATGTTGATGATGGAACAAAGTAAGTTGATAAGCATGGGCATTCTTAAGACTTCTAAGTCTCAAGCATTAGTGGCAAATCAAGGGAACAAAGGAAATCAAGGAAAGGACAACTCAAACAAGAAGAAATTGCAATCAAAGCCTAAGGACAAGCATCACCTTCTTCACAAGGAGATTCATCCTCTTCTAAGAAGGACAATTCACCAAAAAGGGAGAGACCTACTTGTGCCTATTGTAAAAAGGTTGGTCATGAGGAGCGTCATTGCCATTCTAAGAAGTTTGATGAGCTCACACATATCTTCAAAAAGCACAACATTGATTTGCCTAATGCCTACAAGAAGGATGATTCATCAACTTCCACTTCCTCACAATCAAAGGGGAAAGGGAAAGCATTCATGGCCTCAACAAGCGGGAAGACTCACTCTTTTGGGACAAGAAAAGGAAAAGCTCTTTGTGCTACTACAAGTCATGATCGGGGAGATGACTTCTAGATTGAGGGGCTTCTCATCATATGGCATCTTTGCAGTCTATGTTCTCTTCATTTGAGCCTTGCACCATGCCGCAGATTTTGATGGGTAATCATACATACATGGATGTGATTGGGAAAATAACTATTGCCATTGGGGATAACTCCTTCAATGATGTGTTGTGTGTACCCCACTTGACAAACAATCTTCTTTCCATCTATCAAATCACACATGGGGTAACTAAGAGAATTGTGGAGTTCACACCCGAGTCAGTTTTCATTAGAGACTTGGAGACTAGAGCTATCATTGCGAATGGGGTGGTGGATCATGCATCTCGGTTATATTCCTTTTCAGATTTTGTTGATGAGGATGATTTCACATATGATTATTCTACACATGATGATCACACTTCTTGTGATGATTCAGATTTTGAGAACTTTGGGTACTTGAACTTGGGGATTCTCACATGTGACCCCGTTCTTGAGCCTTGTGCTTCATCTTCTATTGATATCACATCACCTATTGCACCTGATGATGCAGATAGTGCGACAATTTTGCCTTTTTGTGATTCAGTGCAACAGGATATACCTTGTCTTCCAGCTTCAGTTTCATGTGATGATTACTTGACAGACATTGCAGGTTTATTTGTGGAATCCTACATTGCAGATTTGGGAGACATCATTGATGATATTCATTTTCTCTTTGATGAAGATGATCCTTCTTTGATTGTTGCGAGGGAACACTCTGACCCTCTTGTTCATTCTCTACATGATCATTCTTTCGAGGTTGACATGATTGTGGATTCTTATGTATATCAGTTGGAGGAGGTCTCTTTATCTTTAGAGGATACATGTGAGTCTTTGGATCATGTTCTACATTTATCTCCACTAGATCTTGGAGTGCCTTTTTCAACAGTGTGGAGCAGTTCACCACCTTTGGAGGGGGTAACCTTCATCATCGACATGGGGACACTTGAGCAGTTTTCAGAGACTTCATTCATCATGAGTTTTTTTCCTACATCTTCCCTTCATGATTGGGGAGACTTTATGGATACACCTTTGGTTTTGTTTCTTCCTAAGGGGAGGAATGTTGTTCGACGTTCATGGATCAGTTTCTTCATACATCATCGAGCTTCTATCATTGGTGCAGATTCTACATTAAGGGGGGGCTACCTAGCTTCTCTTCTTCTCTCATATGGGGGGACTTTTTCCTTGCATGGGGTTTTGTTCTTCACATACTTCTATGAGAGTTCTCTTGTATAGTTTTCATCTCTCTTTTGGGGGAGAGTTTTTTCCCATTGGGTTTTTCTCTCTTTCCCCGCTTTGTGAGAGATTTCATTGCATTGGTTTGCATGCATTTACATTTTTACATGGGTACCTAACATGGCCTAGTAGCCGAGACCCATCTTGCATTGCTTAGTTGCATTGTAGACTTAAGTGCATTCCCCTAAGTTGCACTTAAGGGGGGGCGGCGGGTGTGGGGCGGGGGGGTTGGTGTAATTAATTATTCATGTTGGATGTTATTACACCTTACTTAAGTTTACTTAGGATAATGCATTTCATAGTAGTTTGGGTATGAAACATTTAGGTGTTTGTGCTACATTGGAATAGTGTGTGCAGGAGAATTTCCATCTTTTATGGTATGATCTTGTTACTACTCTATCGTATCCACTTATTGTGAAGTGATAATTCCACCTTCGGTGGGTTATCCAGCTCATGTGGAATATTATATTGTTTCTCCTACCCACCCACACCTATTTCCTACCTACCCTTGTTTCTTATTGAGCTACATGTCATGTTTGTGTGCTTACATATCCATATAGTCTTGCCTATATATGCAGGCTCATATTCATTGTGTTGAACAACTATTTTTATCTATTGATGAGAATATAGTTTATTCTTGTCCTATATTTTGTCTCTCTATTTTGTACTTTTCATTGAGCTCTTGATCTTGGTAAAATCTCACAGAAAGTTTAAAATATCTTATCCAGTTAACATCCACATGCAATCTTTCGAACATACATGTCTGCTAAACATTTTCATATCATTTGTAGATACATTGGAATAGTGTGTGTAGGAGAATTTCCACCTTTTATGGTATGATCTTGTTACTACTCTATCATATCCACTTATTGTGAAGTGATAATTCCACCTTCGGTGGGTTATCCAGTTCATGTGGAATATTATATTGTTTCTCCTACCCACCCACACCTATTTCCTACCTACCCTTGTTTCTTATTGAGCCACATGTCATGTTTGTGTGCTTACATATCCATATAGTCTTGCTTATATATGCAGGCTCATATTCATTGTGTTGAACAACTATTTTTATCTATTGATGAGAATATAGTTTATTCTTGTCCTATATTTTGTCTCTCTATTTTGTACTTTTCATTGAGCTCTTGATCTTGGTAAAATCTCACAGAAAGTTTAAAATATCTTATCCAGTTAACATCCATATGCAATCTTTTGAGAAGCGATAGAAAGTAGGAACATACATGTCTGCTAAACATTTTCATATCATTTGTAGATACATAAATGCACTCTTTCCCACTCCATTCAGGATTATGCAGTGGCAAGCAATAATAATGCAAATCAAGGATGACACTAAGAGATGGTAAAAATTGAAGATATACATTGTTGATTTTTCTATATAAATTGGAAATACCAACAACGGTACCTATACATTGCGTAATCAGATTGACATATCAGAGACATCACCATTAATTATTGTTGTAAGTATATCCGTTTAGATTAGGGACAATAACATATCACAACATAGTGGAGTGCAGATCAAATGTCCTCCTTGCATCAACCATATCAGGGACACTTCAGTAATACACTGTCACTATATTGATTGTACAATTCGGTATTAGATATAGAGATCAAGATCATCTTACATACATTCAATTGTTGAATCAGAGATTGCGGAGATATTTGTTCTTATATCATCATATTATAAGTTATAACAATGTGAATTATAATCTATCATTTGTGTATTAATATCATTTATCATCATTTTTTAAGATTTATTTTGTTAAAGAAGTCCCTTGCAATTGATTTACAAATTAATTGTTCCCTTCTTCCTAAAGTACTGGGACAAGGGGACATTTTAGTGGTATCAGAGCTATTTTCTAGCCATTTTGTGAAATCTAGTTAATTCCAAGAAGAGGAAATAAAATGAGTGATCAACTAAGCAATAAATTAAGGGCTTTTATGGAACAAACAACTCAGACTACCCAAGCCTTCTCTGAACAAAATCAGAAGACAAATCAACTACTTATGCAAACTCTTCAAACCATAAATAATAACTAGCCTAGGGCCAATCAAAGTAAGGGGGGGGGGTGGGGGGAGCTCATTCAAACCA
Source organism: Cryptomeria japonica (assembly GCF_030272615.1). Taxonomy (NCBI): domain Eukaryota; kingdom Viridiplantae; phylum Streptophyta; class Pinopsida; order Cupressales; family Cupressaceae; genus Cryptomeria; species Cryptomeria japonica. The sequence continues at coordinate 764,468,970 of NC_081408.1, forward strand.
TCTGGAAACAACAACCAAATAAGAAGTTCCAAACCAACAAGACCATCATTCCTACCCAATGAGATTCATGAGGAAGAGGGAGAAGAAGAAAATGGACCCCCTCCTAATAATGTGGATGAGATCTTGGGGACTTATTCTAGGTTGGACCACGAATTAAGAAGTCACGTATCTTTCAAAGGCTATTGTGATGCCAAAATGGAAGCCAATCCTTGCACAAAAAGGAGGAAGCAATCTGATAAGGATCTTAAAAGAGAGAATCAACAAAATTACCTTGCCTAACTTCGATGGAACTAGAAAAACTTCCGCACGCTCATGGGTTCAAAAGTTAGATACTTACCTATCCTTAAGTCCTATGATAGAAGAGAATGCAATCAAGTTTGGGGTGTTGCATTTAATAGGGACAACTCACGAATGGTGGCATCATGGTCTTGTCACCCAAGACCATCAACAAGTATCCACTTATGATGAGTTCATGCACAAACCCATCAGAAGATTTGACAAAAAACATCCATAATGGTATTTTAAAGAATTAACTCAACTTAAACAACAATGGACAATAGAGGAGTTTGCCTTCAATTTCCAAAAATTAGTTGTCAAGGTGCCAAAAATTTCTCAAGAAAGACTCATTGACCTCTTTCTGGAAGGATTAAAAGAATCAACCCGCAATATAGTAAGTGCCATGGACCCCACAAGCTTAGAGGAAGCAATCCTAAAGGCTATGAAATTTCATAATCACCCATCCAAAGATAAGTCCAAAACTTTAACATCAAACACAGACTCCAAAAATCCTCATAAAGATGAGGAACATAAGAAGGAATTCCAAGGAAAAACTTTCTTTTATTGTAATGACAAATGGGAACATGGACATGTATGCCAAGATGGAAATGGCCAAAAATGATGAGATGATCAAAGAAAGAGGAGTTTTTACTTTAAGTGCAAGGAACCATGGGAACGTAGGGAATTCGAGTCCATATGATTGAAGCATCTGTTGATGAAGAAGCAAGGGAGAATATAGATAAGAAAGCAAAGTATGAAGAAGGAGATATTAAGAACCTGTAATCAAAAGAAGAAGAGACTTCAAGATGGAGCTTCATGGAGGAATTGATACCGTAGTATCTCCTATTCGAAAGAAAGGGAAGGAAGATACTTACTCAAGAATTCTGAGCAGACTTATGGTATGATTTTGATATTAACATATTAAGGATAATATACATTAATCCTAATCTAACAATATAGGTCTCCAAATGTATGCTTCATGTTTGTACAAGTGTATACTTTGCGTATGCTCGATGTCTTCATGCATTCATATTTATACTTCGTGTTCTCACATGCATGCTAAATACTATGTAATCCTCTTTACGAGAGAGGGCTTGGAGAGTAAGAGATGGGTCACAAGGGGTTCGTAAGTAACCTAAAAGCATGTACTTACAATTGAGGAGTCAAGTAACCCCTTACGGCTTGGCCTCGATCATGCAAGAGGGAATGCATAAAGATCGATTACGGCTTGGCCTCGATCATGCAAGAGGGAATGCATAAAGATCAATTGTATAAAACCATCTTGTGTTGTGGGCTTGAGATGCAGCGAAGAGGTTGCAAGGGGCTCGTAAGTGACCTTGAAATGAATCCTTACAATTGAAGATTCAAGTAACCAGGTTACATTCTCCCCCCAACTTCACAAGATGGCAAGCGCTTTTAGGGAGATGAGGCCTTAATGGGACAGTGAGTAGGAGCCTCCAAGTTGAGCAAGGGGGTTAGAAGCAACCTCCCTTGGGCTTAGTGTAGAAATGGCTCCAAGCAATCCCATCTCGTCTCTTCTTCCCAAACTCTAACATGCTTGTATTATGTATGATGTAGTTGCTTAATCCTTACAATGGGACATGTATATATGTATATTTGCATGTGTGGTTCATAATGTAATTACAGGTTATCCTTACAATTTTTTACTCATATAAGTACAAGGGTTCAAAGTCAAAACCCTCATGAAAAAATTTAAGAATTCTTGTGGGCAAGCATCTTCAAGGAGGGGAGACTGTCATGTCCCTATCTTTGACAAAAAAACAAAAAAAAAAGAACAATTGTGCGATCAAGACTGGTAGCTTTGGTAGCGTTTTCAAGTGGTTAAAGTAATAAGTTACATGGTACCAATACTAGGTGAAAGGGAAAGTTTAAAATATCTTATCCAATTAACATCCATATGGTTATAGCAGACAGAGCAAGTGATAAACAAGAGCATCAAATAATAAAGATAACACTCATTGATATATCCATTACCGATCAAAAAATGACAAAAGAATAATCAATATAGATTAGCGATATAATGGGAAGGAATTAATTAACATCCATAGTCAGTATACATCAACGAATCTCTCTATACGATGATCATGGGGAACGAAGGTAGTATCAATAAAAGGATACGATGATAACATAATTATCATCGTTGATGAGTTAGGTACTAATCCTAACCAATGCCAAAGATGCAATTAATAAAATATTTAATCGATATGTTTTTGATTAAAAAGTAGTGTTAACTACGGTGCTGATCCTTTACATAGTCAGAGACTATCAAAAATACATTTACAACAACTAAAACTTTACAAAACAACAACCTAGACCCAAATCAAGGAGGGGTAGGGACACCTGAGCCAAGAGGGGTATGGGGGGGGCGGGGTGGTAAATTTCCCCTTTTGCTTGCAACAAGCAACAGTCCAGGCAATACTGCCATTGGGACCATCAAGAGAGTGATCAAGTGGAAAGGTCCTCACTTGGGAATCATTAGTAGATTCAAAGGAGTGCAGCTGCGAGGCAACAACCGGCTGCTGTAGAACAACATAGGACTGTTGCAGAACAACGACAAGGGGTTGTTGTAGAACAACAATAGGTTGCTGCAGAGGGGTGGCTCCAGGAGTGGAAGCAGTAGGTGTAGAGCAAAGATGCACATTGGAGGCGACAAGAGTTAAATCCAAAACGGGAGCCATTAGAGTTGGATTGTCACCAACAACAACACCCTCTTGAGAGGATTCAATCGAAACAGAGTCAAAAGCATTGATTGTCAAGTGATCTTCAATAGCCTCCTTCCACCAAGTAGCATCACCTCTGTGGTGAGAGAGAGAATAGTCCGAAGCCAAGTGACCTATTGAGAAGCACCTTCGACAGCGAAAGGGGAGGCCCTCATAATCCAGCGTTTGAGTCCATGGCCTATCCCCAACCATAAGAACCACATCCTTAGGGAGGGGCAAAGATACACCAACATCAATCAATAGGCGGGCAAAGGTAGAATGACCCATGGAAAACATGGCATGATCAACCTTCAAGAAGTTGCCAATGAAATTACCAATGGCCTCGAAACAAGAAGGTTCCCAGAAATGGAGGGGGAGGTTGGGGAGGCGTACCCAAACCGAATGAATAGTTAGAGATTCAGTAAGGGGGTTGAAAGAAGGGGTGACTACATAAAGGCAAATGCACATCGGTTATGAAGAGGAATGAACGCTGTTGAATAAATGCGCTCTCTTGAGAAGAGATAGAAAGTAGGAATAGACATGTTTGTTGAAAATTTTCATATCATCTGTAAGATATATAAATGCACTCTTTCCCACTCCATTTGGGATTATGCAGTGGCAAGCAATAATAATGCAAATCAAGGATGACACTAAGAGATGGTAGATATTGAAGATATACATAAAAAATAGCATCTATTATTGACTTGTTGACTTTTATATATAAATTGAAATACCAACACCGAAACATATTTAATTGATATGTTATAGAAAAGGTGTGACTACTTAAAGGCAAATGCACATTGGTTATCAACAAGAATGAACGCTATTGAAGAAATGCGATCTCTTGAGAAGAGATAGAAAGTAGGAACGAACATGTTTGTTGAACATTTTCATACCATCTGTAAGGTATATAAATGCACTCTTACCCATTCCATTCGGGATTATGTAGTGACAAGCAATAATAATGCAAATCAAGGATGACACTAAGAGATGGTAGATATTGAAGATATACATCAGAAATAATGTCTATTATTGAGTTGTTGACTTTTATATATAAATTGGAAATACCAACAACGGTACCTATACATTGCGTAATCAGATTGACATATGAAAGTCAACAACTCAATAATAGACTATGTTACTATATTGATTGTAAAATTCAGTATCAGATATAGAGATCAAGATCATCTTACATACATTCAATTGTTAAATCAAAGATTGCAGAGATATTTGTTCTTATGTCATCATATTATAAGTTGTAACAATGTGAATTATAATCTATCATTTGTGTATTAATATCATTTATCATCTTTTTTAAGATTCATTTTGGAAAGAAGTCCCTTGCAATTGATTTACAAATTAATTGTTCCCTTCTTCCTAAAGCACTGAGACAAGGGGACATTACATCTTGCCAATAGTATTGTATCTTTGTTACTATTATGTTGAGAAAATAAACCTTAGATGCACTTGCTAGCAAATTATTTGTGACTGATAAATAACTTTTTAATATTTTTCTAAGTTATATTTTAACCTCTTATTGTAGTTAATTTGTGCATAACTAAATAAAATGTTTACTGTCCGTAAGCAACTTGATTTTAATCTTAATGGCCAAAAGCTAAAACATTATAATGACCACAGGGCAAAATAAACAACTTTCCATATTATTTTGCTGTTATAATTGATGGCCAAATAAGCCTATTTGTTATTGCAAACCAATATTTATGGTCAACCTGTTGTAGTCCATGAGCTGTAAAAGGTGCAGAAATGATAGCAACATGAAGGATAGCGTAGGAAATGATATCGTAAAAACATTGTAGAATGGAGCAGTGCGTGAGATAACATGAAAATGTAATAGCGTTGGAAATAAAGCAATGCATATTTTTTCGAGCAGATTATAATATATAGATTTTATGATTTTGAGTAATGTTCTGTAGCAGTATTTTAATCACCTCATGGAAGGAGAGGAGGATCCATTGTCTTATTACTTTTTCGTTAAAAATTGGTTTTTGGTCAATATTAATTCATTTTATTTTTATATAGGTTAATCACACAAGATTAAGGGAATAATAAATTTAATATTTATGAATGTTTAAATATTTTTAATATTAAAGGAACATTCAAATATTAGATTAAATGTATGGAAACATTTACTCGTGAGTTGAATTTTGTGTCATAATGGGAAGTTTGAAATATTTTTAATTATGACTTTCTTATCAAGAGTAGTGGGAAATTGAAATATTTCTAATTAATGATTTTCCCACCAAGAACAAATTTGTAAAGCAAGAGTGGAGGGGGAAATTAAAATATTTTTAATTAATGATTTTTCCACGAAGTACAAATTTGGAAAGTTAGAGTGGAACAAAAATTTGTAATATTTCTAATTAATGATTTTTCCACCAAATTGGCCAAATACAAGATAAATATTTAAAGCATATTTAAATTTTTTGATCTTTATGTCATTTCTACTTCTCAATTTCTCATTGTATAAACTTTATGTTCTATAAAATTCTTCAGTGTATAGAAACCCATTGGAGATTGGAGGATTGTGAAGGAAACCCATGAGTTTTAGGTGGATAGTGGATGAAACCCCCTTGTTCACACATATCAACTTCATCTAGAGGTTGCATTGGAGGTTCAAGATTAACAATTTTGGTAGTTTTCAATTGTTTGTGTTCAAGATTCTAATTATGTTGTTGTAGTGATTCCATATATCTTTTGAGAGGTTTGTTGATGTTATTGATCTTGTTATTGGTGTTTACAAAGCCATTGATGGTATTCAATTGTAATAATTTTTATGGGGTTTGCTTATAAATTAGAGTTTTAAGATATTTACTTTGTTGTTGTTGCAAGTCAAGTTTCAAATCTGACAATATGCTTTTGGATATCATAAAATACATTTCAATGGTGTTCTATAAAGTTTCATTTAATTTAACGTCCTTAATGCAAGACTAACTAACTAGTTTTGGTGTTTTCGATGAAATTTGGTATAATATTTCTAAATCTATTTTCCATTTGTGAATCTATTGGAGTTTGAAAATATTTACTTAGAATTTGATTTGAATGTTCTCCACTTTAGCAAGTCCTAGGTGATTGGAATATGCAAACAAGGTCCTTCTCAAAATACTTTCAATTTGAACCTCTAGCACTGCTTTAAATGCATCATAGATTGATGCAAGTGGAGGGTTATTTGCAAGAATCTCTTTGTTGAAAGGTTGCCAATATATGCACCTCTGTCAAAGAAATTATATCCTTGAATTGCATCATCAAGGTGTTACTACTTATTAAGTTGCCATTAGTTTTATGTAAAAAGTCATTCTATATACTCTAGTCGGTTACCTCTACCGAAATATTCAGTCGGTATACACACAACAGTTGGTTATAGAAGAAAGTAGTCTCAGAGCTTAGTATACACCGAGCAGTCTACCGAGCAGCAAAGATGATACACCGAGTGAAACGTGTTACCAGATTCATTGAACCTGGACACACACATGAAAACGTGTTACAAGATCGAGGAACAAAGAACCGTTATCACATTGGAAATTGCACTTCAAGATTTTGTATGATTTCGAGGTCATTTATCCAATGAAATATTTTGTATAGTTATTCATTCGAGAAATCATGTTTGTAAGATCGAAGCATGAACTTGATCACTGTCATAAGAGATATATATATATATAGCATGAAATAAGGATCAGACATAAGTGTATGAAGAAAAAAAAGATAAGGAAGCACTGAGTATTGTGACTATTAGAGACACAGAGGTCACCGAGAAGCATTTTAGAGAACAGTCAAAGAACAGAGTAAACAAAAGGGTTTACCGAGCTACTTTATGGGTTATCGAGGTATGCTATAAGCAAGGTAATCTTATTTGAGCACATAGGATCTGCTATAACATTTCAGATGTGAAGTTGCAGATATTTGTAATAATTTTATTGTAATATTTTGAAGTTGTAAGAGAAACCTTTAACAGGGTAAAAGACTCTAACAAAGTCTATAAATTGTAAAGCCTTTAACCAGGTGCAACATTTATATTAAGTGTTGTAAAATCCTTTAGCAAGGTAGATCTAATAGATCTTGATACTCCTAACAGGGTAAGCTATCAAAAATAGCTAAACATGTAGCTCTAACCGAGCAACCTTTATTATTGCAGTAGTGAAGTTGTGGGTGCCATCCCCACTGCACTTTTTCTCTCTACCCAAGAGTTTCTGCGTAACCAAAATATATGTGTTATGGAGTGAATCATGTATGATTGTTATTTATTTGTTTTAGCATTATATTATGTTACAACAATATTCAGTTTATGCATAATAGTAAAGTTATTGTTGAGAAAAAGATTTGAGGTACCGATTCACCCCTCCCCTCTCAGTACATTAGCTTTCCATATTGGGCCTAACAATTGGTATCAGAGCTTGAATCTTGGAAAAGGGTTTAACAACCTAAAGAGAAAGATCTTATCAATGGAAGGCTATAAACAATCTCGAAGAATTGTGTATCTACAAGAAGAGTTGGATCATGCTAATCAAGTGATTGTTGACATGCAAAGACAAATGCAAAAATCATTGAAAGTTAGAAGAAGATTATCTGATGATTTGTAGGACTCTCAAGAGTTAGTGGAATAAATTGAAACATCATCTGAGAACAGTATGTCTGAAGAGACTGAAGAAATGATTGAAGTATTGAAAGAAAAGAACAAAGCACTGACTGATCAGCTAAAAGCAATGAAAAGAGAACATGAACATTTCAGCACATAGATGACTGAAAATATTGATGTATTGAGGACAGCTGAGGATAAAGTAAGAGATCTAGAAAGAGAAAATCAACAACTTAAAGCATTAGTATCTGAAAAGAATGATGAAATCACAAGGTTGACTGGTATTCAACAAAATTTGTCAGATCAATTGGGTTATGCACATCATGGTGCAAATCTGAAAGATGATGAGAATCAAGCATTAAAACTTGAAGTATCAAGGTTGACTGATGAACTTGAAACAAAGAATAAATCCAAAGAAACACTGAAGAAGAGTTATGAAGCATCAAAGATGTTGGATGAACAACTTAATACAAGAAGACCCAACAAAGATGTAGGACTCAGTTACAAAGGAAAAGACTCTATCGAGAAAGGAATCCATACTACCGAGAGAGGAGAATCATCAAAGCAAGCTAGAAATAAGAAGAATATCAAAGTAAAGAAGCCTATTTGCAACTACTGTGGAAATCAAGGTCATACTGCTAATATGTGCCAAATCAGAAAAGGTAAGCAACCGGATGTCACAAAGTCTAATGGTTATTGTCACAATTGCAATAAATATGGTCACACATCTAACCAATGTAGGACAAAGTCTTCTAGCAATTATCAGAAGGCAAAATTCAAAGGATTTTGTAAAAACTGTAATAGATATGGACATATTACCGAGAAGTGTTAGTTTAAGCAAAAGAACTATATGTGGTCTGCACACCGAGCAAATCCTAGAGGCTACCAAACTCACATAGATCCTTACTGACAATATTCTGCAGTACCATGGGATTACAATACAAGGATATGGTGTGAATGTTGTGGAAGATATGGACATATAAGTGCCAACTGCTTTATAAGGTTTGGAATGAAAAACCGAAGATCATGGAGAAATCCTGGTATGACATGTTTTCATTGTCACAAAGTTGGACACTTGGCTGGAGATTGCAGAGATCAACCAAGAAGAGATATTGAAGAGATAAAAGGCAAATTACATATGATTTGGAGAAAGAAGGAAATTGTGTCAAATGAAGAAAGCACCTTACCTACCGAGTTAGGTGCACCTATTCCAAATTAATCGGTAAAAGTATGAAGGGACTGCATTCTCTCAAAGGTTAAATCTTAACAGTTCCTATTTTAGTATGTACTTAATTCAAAATCTGCATAGCTAAGATGTATTAGAAATTTTATAGTCTTTTTGAGCAAAATACAGGAAGCCTGTCAAGTCGGTAAATGCAGGAAGGCTGGCTACTCGGTTAAAACACAAAAAGGAAAGTAAATCGGTTTAGTGGAACCGAGTGCATTTAATGTTTTTGACCTAACCTACACGGAGCCCGATAAGGTATATTGTGTACTTAAAACATTTACGTGGTCATTTTACATTTACCAAGTTTTCAAGAGAGCAGAGCAAGCAATTCCAAGGCGATCAAACCTCCTCTGAAGCAAAATTCAGGGTATTTACATCAATCTCAATGCATTGTCAAGCTAGTTTACCGATCACATCTGTTGAGAATTTCTGTTTCATATTTGCTAAGAGGAAAGCATCTACCTTTTGAAAGTCTTCAAACCCTAAGGATCTTTGTTAGTATTTATCCGAAATCTACAATGGCACCTAAGATCCAAGAGCCCATTGTTGTTAAGAATGTTGAAAAGCCCTCACTAAAATACTCTTTAACTCCCAAAGTTGCATTTGAACCGGATGACAAAACTGCATTTTCACTCATTCCGGATAAGGTTTTGCTAGTTGAGGATGTCAGATTCTTCACCAAATGTCGTGTTGAGGAACTCGGTCATGTTGAAATCAATGATACATATGATGAATTGTGCATTGATGGGAAATTGGATAGCAAGTAGGAATACATTAAAATCAAGGGATTGACTGAAGCCCTAACCTATCCCCGTGTATTCAAACCCCAGTGGGTCAAGTTTGTTCTGAGTAGAGTTCATGATGATTTCATGTGGTTAGAGGAACAACCATTCAAAATTACCAAGGAAATCATTCATTTGATCATTGATTACCCTATTTATGATCATGCACGAGCTCATAAATGATATCATAGAAGGAATTGATCAGCTTAACCGGAGTGGAATCTGATTGTAGAGGATTGAAATTGAACAATGTGATAGATGCAAAGCTGAAGTTTGCCATTAGAGTAATTTGTTATTGTTTCTTCCAATCGGCAAGGGAAAATAGTGTACCCTGTGCAGCAGTCGACTTAGTCTATAAAATTGTGAAGAAAGGCATGAAAATTGATTTGTGCAAAGTATTGTTGAAAAACCTATTTGAGAATCTCAATACCATAAGAAAGCTGAAGAAGAACAACTTGGCGAATACATTGAAGTTTGGATCACTTCTAGTATGCATGTTTTTCTATTTTGAGAAATTCTTTCCATCAGTCGGTAAAGTAGTTTGGGAGCTACACCGACCAATCACCCATCAAATCAATGACTACATCAAACGTCTAGGTGATAACTTTAATGATATTTTGGATTATTTCAGTAAGTTTCAAGAGAAGATGCATAACAGGCATAGAATTCGACCCCAGTTAGTGGAAAAATACAAGGATGACATATGTTTTGAAGTAGACACCGACTATTGCTATGTGAATGCTGTGGAACCAAGAACTCAATCTTTGCCACCGATGGGTTATGAGATTTATTTTGACATCACACAACAGCAGATATATGCTTTTCTAACATTACCAAGGCATGCTACCGAGGTGAGATATGGTACATATGAAGAAGTGAAAGAAAAAGTTAAGATGGGCATTGTAGTACCCAAGGCTACAAGGAAGGCAACAAAAATGATCAAGGCATTATCAGAGAAATTTGGAGAAGGTTCTTCCTCCACACCTGTAAAAGGCACTCTAGTCATCACCAAAGAGGAATCTGAAGCTCAAGAGGCAGCTATTACATTAAGCACTGAATTGCCTAAAGGGAAAGTTCTGAAAAGAAAGAAACAGGATACATCAAAGGTATCACCGACTCCCTCAGCAAAGCGACCTAATACAAGAGCATCAACAGCTTCACCGAGTAACAAACCAAAGAATGTTGCCACACCTAAGGTAACAAAAACTTACAAGAAATCTACTCAGAGACTCATTTTGGCTAAAGAGTCTAGTGACACTGAATCTGAGGACAAAAGTAAATTTCAGATTGTCAAGAGTACAAAGGAAAATGTATATTGTGTTGAAATTTTTTGTGCTAATCTGAAACAATACAATGGATTTGGATCATTCAGATATGTTTAGTATGAATCCAGAAATGATGCCGAAAAGAGACAAATAGAAGAAGCTGTCATCTGCACACTTTTGAAATTCCGACTGGTCCCATTGGAAGCATCTAATTCTCTTCCAAAAGAATTGTATGTGCATATTGATAACAGGTGAAAATATGTAATGGACTCGAAAAAACAGATTAGAGAAAGAAGTCTGGTACATCTCTTTCTAGACATGTCGGTAGATGAGATCAAAGAAAATCTAACACACTACCACAAGAGCTTCCTAGTCAAGCAAAAAGCTTTAAAATTGATGAATGGACTTTATCTGGAAGTAGAGAAAGAGACCAAGGAAAAGTGGTAGGAAATATTTCACATCAAGGATGCTGGTGAACAAGCTAAAATTGAAATAGTTGATGTCACCAAGCAAGATCTTGATGTCACTGAGCAAGACCCTGCTGACACTATACAGATTGATGAGGATATCATGGACACTGAGGCACCTGAATAGGAAATGATAGAAGGGAACGCTTATGCCCAACTTGTATCCAGTGAGTCAGTTTTGGAACAAGTTCAGCCCTATCCTCCGGTCAATCAACCTATCTCAACCAAGGCCCCTCAGGATACAGAACAAGGCACAGAAGGTCACAAGTCTACAGAAGGAGAAGCTACTTCTCAAGCCACCAGGGAACAGACCTCACAAGCACCTTCTAGTACTGAAAATGTTGCAAGCGAGACACCAAGCACAGAGGCACCAAAGGACACTTCAGAGGCTAAAGTAACCGACCAAAGTGTTGCCTCTACTGAGCAACCTACCGAGGGTCAACAAGCCTCACAAGCCCTTGTCCTAGTTCAATCAGTGAAAGGTAAAGAAAAGAAAGTGAAGAAACATAGTTTCAAAGTTGATTTGTCAAAACCATTAGTGTTGCCAAATGTAGATATATCTAAATTAAAAGGGAAAGCACTCATTGATTTTGGTGAACTATGCAAAGCCAAAGCCGAACAGGAGAAGCAAATGGCTATTCAAAAGAAAAATAAAGTACTTCAGAAGGTAAAAGCACTCTTAACCGATATGCGGAATATTTGAGCAAGTTAAAGGACAAAGAGCTCACTGCTAAGATGATTGAAGAGGTACAGAAGGCTATAGCTATTGGCAAAGTTAAACTTGTCAAATTTATTGCTGAGTTGTCCCCTCAACTCAAGCACATTCTTTATTTATTTCAGAAACTCTATACATTCTCTTTATTCATTAAGGACATTAAAAATAAAACAAAAGTAATTGAGAAAGAGATCACTGATCTCTCAAGTAAGTTGACCACTGAGCCCAATTTTGTTCAAACTTTCTATACAAAGTTACAAAAGCTCATGGCTCAACAATTGGAACTCAGGAATGAAGAGTACAAGATAAGGATGGACATAATGACACTTCAGACATTGTTCATTCCTTATCTTTCATCCGTCCAAGAGCAGATCAACAAGGCTACTTCCCTATCCACTCAGCAAGAGGGAAGCACATTAGACAGCCTAATTTCACTGTTAGCTGACATTACAGCTCAGAATTCACTTATGGACAGTGTCAAGAATGCCCTCTCTGCCGCTCTTACCGACGCACAAACAAAGTACAAATCCATTTTTGACCAGTTGCCACCACCGAATGGTAACTAAATTTTGATGTTTGTCAAAAAGGGGGAGTGATATAGCATCAAAGCATCAAGTATCAAACAAAAAGGAGTGTAGTATACCGAGCAGAATGAGTATACCAAGTAGAATAGAGTATCTTATGCACAGTTAATTTTGATAGTGATCACCGAGCAATAAACCAAGCAGTAATAACAAAACATTGATCATCGAGCATACAAAATCAGAGTTATGTACAGTATATTGATAAGGGGAGTATATCTGAAAATACTATTTCATTGACAATTGTATATACTGTCAGTTTTGTCAAAATTTTGTATATAGATTTTTGAGTTATGATTTTGAAAGTAGTTTTGTCAAACATCTCAACTAGTGTCAAAAGGGGAGATTGTTGCTACTTATTAAGTTGCCATTAGTTTTATGTCAAAAGTCATTCTATATACTCTAGTCGGTTACCTCTACCGAAATATTCAGTCGGTATGCATAGAACAGTCGGTTATAGAAGAAAGTAGTCTCAGAGCTTAGTATACACCGAGCAGTCTATCGAGTAATGCTCTATGACTACCAAGCAGCAAAGATGATATAGTGAGTTGATATACACCGAGTGAAACATGTTACCAGATTCATTGAACCTAGACACACACATGAAAATGTGTTACAAGATCAAGGAACAAAGAACCGTTATCACATTGGAAATTGCACTTCAAGATTTTGTATGATTTCGAGGTCATTTATCCAATGAAATATTTTGTATAGTTATTCATTCGAGAAATCATGTTTGTAAGATCGAAGCATGAACCTAATCACCGTCATAAGAGATCTATATATATACAACATGAAATAAGGATCATACATAAGTGTATGAAGAAAAAAAAGATAAGGAAGCATAAAGTATTGTGACTGTCAAAGACACAGAGGTCACCGAGAAGCATTTCAAAGAACAGTCAAAGAACAGAGTAAACAGAAGGGTTTACCGAGTTACTTTATGGGTTACCGAGGTATGCTATAAGCAAGGTAATCTTATTTGAGCACATAGAATCTGCTATAACATTTCAGATGTGAAGTTGCAGATATTTGTAATGATTTTATTGTAATATTTTGAAGTTGTAAGAGAAACCTTTAACAGGGTAAAAGACTCTAACAAAGTCTATAAATTGTAAAGCCTTTAACCAGGTGCAACATTTAGATTCAGTGTTGTAAAATCCTTTAGCAAGGTAGATCTAACAGATCTTGATACTCCTAACAAGGTAAGCTATCAGAAATAGCTAAACATGTAGCTCTAACCGAGCAACCTTTATTATTGTAGTAGTGAAGTTGTGGGTGCCATCCCCACCGTAGTTTTTCTCTCTAACCAAGAGTTTCTGCGTAACCAAAATATATGTGTTATGGAGTGAATCATGTATGATTGTTATTTATTTGTTTTAGCATTATATTATGTTAGAACAATATTCAGTTTATGCATAACTGTAAAGTTATTGTTGAGAAACAGATTTGAGGTATTGATTCACCCCTCCCCTCTCAGTACATTAGCTTTCCATATTGGGCCTAACACAAGGGATTGGCGTACAATGTACTCATCATGGACAAACTCAATAGCAATATGAACAATCTGGACATAAGACTACACTAAATCAAGGCAATTTGAAAGAAAATTGGACAGGACGTGAGAAGGAAAAAGTAACCTTGGAGAGGTTGCCAACATAATATGTTGATTAGTGAGCTCACGAGTTGCATCTTTCACCTCCTTACATTTTAATTATGAAAATCTTACACATATGGTCATTGATTATACGACCCAGATATGGGGTATTCCCATTTTCTTATGAGCATTTTCATTTGGTAGTTGAAAAACTAATAAAAGAGGTTAGCCTTATTAACAAAGGTCACCAAGATCAGGAGAGCAAGAAGTAGTAGGAAAAAACTTTGAGTAGAGAAAAAGGGTAGGAACAATGGAAACATGACATCAAGAAAGGGGCGATGATGCATTAAAATGGTCTTCGTTTCATGCGAAGCAGGCGAATTAAATGAAGGAGAACTGTTTGTTATTTCATTGTAGTTGTACATCACATGAATTGTGTAATTCACCATTAGTGTTGGTAATGCCAAGTGAAACTATTTTTTTTTGCTAAGAGAGGTATAAATTTATTAAAACACAATAAAGATACAAAAGAGCAGAGTGCCCAACAAAGAGAGCACTACAAAACCTTGTCCATATCCACTAGTTGATCTAATACTTGAGACATATCAGGAGGTAATTGTCTCTTATCAACAATATGACAATCCTGAACATGCTCCAAAGCCCATTTGGCCAAACAATCAGCAACACCATTCCACTCCTGAGGAGTGTGAGTAAAAGTAACAAATTCCAAGAAGCTACACAAATGGAGAATATGTCGAATAACCAGAGCCAAGTGCCAATTAACACCGTCCAGTTATCGCCGAGTTAATAGGGATACCACCACTTGAGAGTCAGACTCACAAATAACCCTATGCTAGCCAAGAGCACAACAATGCTGAAGAGCATACAAAATAGCAAGGGCCTTCATTAAATTATTTGAGTGAAAGCCCTTATAAACAAAAAAAATAAACTGAATATCACTTGAACTATCTCTGCCAACTCCCCCAATGCCAACATGTCCAGGATTCCCCTGAGATGAGCCATCAATGTTGATTTTAAAAAATTCGTGAGGAGGCGGAGTCCAACAATCCTCTTGATTGAGTCTCCGTAAGGGATGTCTACATCTACTTCTTTTGACCTGCCCAACATACCCCAGAGCACCTCCTCGAAGAGGGAAGTCCAGATGATTGTAAATAACAACATCCCCAGGATCCACACCTCCATTCATTTCACACTTAGCCAAAACAATCTCATGAAGAGAATGAATAATTCTCCACAACAAGTGTACAACAACCATCCTAACATACTAAAAAATCCTTCGATTTCTCTACAACCATACATGCCAAATAATAAAAGGACCAAGAGCCCACACAATTTGAAGAAAATATGTTTTAATAGGGGAATGATTCCAACAAGCCCAAAACTCATACAAAGAGGAGACATGCCAACAAGTATGACCCTAAACACCCCACCACAAATGCCAAATCTCCCTAGCAAAGGAACACTGAAAAAAAGATGAGAAACATACTCCTCATTGTTACAACACATGACACACATTGAGGGGCCATGAAATCCCCGCTTGCCTAAATTATCCCAGGTAAGACAATGGTTTTGAACCACCAACCATATGAAAAAGTTACACTTGGGCCAAGAAAATTTATTCCAAACCTACTTCCACCAAGGTAACTCAACACCTCCAAACATTTGTCTATTTAGGTCTGAGTAACTTGCAAAAAAGAGTATTTACCAGAAGAATCATAGACCCAAGCCAAGACATCCGATCCTACCAAGTAATTGCATTCTCGAGAAGCAAGAATCTGAGCCAGCTCATTCTGGTCCCTCTCTAAGCCACCCGACAACCAATCAAAGGAATCCTTCCATCTATTACCAACAACTAGGCCAAAATACTTAATAGTCTTGCAATGCCCAACCTTATCCCATCCAGTAGCAATAAAACAATTACAGAGGGACTACAGATGCAGATACATGGACATAAGAGGAGGATGACCATCCCAAGAATCAGTCCAAAAGAGAGCTTCAAATCCCCTATTGTAGATCCAAAAAAGGCCCCTCTTAAACAGCTGAGCCCCTATTTTCATAGTATGCCAAACCATAGATCCCTTTCCCTCTAGAGGATAGTGAGAAACATCCAAATGGTCAACCCCTTGTAAATAATTATGCATGAGAATGCGAGCCCATAGCTGATCTTGACTGGTACACCAACGCCTATATAATTTGGTAGCAAGAGCCTGCCCACACAAAATAGCAGAATGAAGGCCCAAAACCCCTCCTTCCTTGGTCAACACATAGATGCCCACTTAATTAGGCTCCACTTAGAATTTTGCAAATTACCACTCCAAAGGAATTGGCGAGAAAGAGCATCAAATTCCTTAAGAAAGTACACAGGGGCATCCTGAACCAAATCTTTATAAATAGGAAGAGCCTTTATCACTGATTCAAGAAGGGTCACACGAGAAGCACTAGAAAGCCACCGATGAGTCTAGTTGGAAACCTTCCAACGTAACTTATGAATTAAGCTCTGCCAAAAAAATATAGGTTGTTTGCCAAAAGCAATAGGAATGCCCAAGTAAAGAAAGGGCAGAGATCCAATCTGAAACCTCAAGATTGTGACAATCCTCCGTTGAATAGGTTCCAGAGTATTGAAAAGGTAGATAGAAGATTTTTGCTCATTGAATTTCTGACCTGAAGCAGGTAAATAAATATCCAGCATCCTCATAAAGGTCTCAAATTCATGCAACCGAGCAATCCCCATTAGAGCAATATCATCCAAAAATTGGAGATGAGAAAGCCTAGGTAGCCCATTACCCCAACTCCACCCATGAATTAGGTCTTGGAAAACCCAAAATTTAATAAATCTACCAAGACCCTCGACCATAATAATGAACAAGTAGGGAGAAAGAGGATCCCCTTGGTGAAGACCCACAGAGGATCCAAATAACTCAAAAGGCTCCCCATTAAGAATAACAAAGAAGGAGGATGACGTAACATGACTCATAGTCCAACTAATCCACTCCAGACCAAAGCTAAAGGCAATGAGGATTTTCCGCAAAAAGCACCACTTAAATCTATTATAAGCTTTAGCCATATCAAATTTGATACACATATATTTCTCCTTGAAAGATGCCATAGAATGAATGGCTTAAGAAGCAATGACCACCCCATCAAGAATTTGTCTTCTAGCCATGAAACCCCCTTGCTCATTAGAGATCAAGGTGGGAAGCCAAGGTTTAAGCCTTTGAATAATCAACTTAGTAATAATTTTGTAGACCACATTACACAAAGTAATAGGCTGAAAGCAGTCCAACTGAGTAGTACGTTCGTTTTTTGGAATAAGAACAAGGAAAGTAGAATTCAAGGCCCTGAGCATCTGCTTGCTAAAAAAATACTCTCAAACCACCTTGATAAAATCCACATTAATAATAAGCCATAATTCTTGAAAAAAATCAATTGGAAACCCATCAGGTCCTAGAGCTTTACCCTCACGCTTCCCAAAGACAACCTTTTCCAATTCTGACAAAGATATTAGGCACATGAGGGACTCATTCATTACATTGGTGACTAGAGAGGGAATATAGGAAAGGATCACATTTTCCTCATTCTTAGCAGGAAGTGAATCATCGGAAAAGAGACCAAAGTAATACTGAGTAGCCTCACAAGAGATCGCTGGCAAAGATGACAATTGAATTCCTTCTTAATTAACCAAAGAAGATATATACCTCCTATGTCGACGAGATTGCACTGATTTATGAAAAAAATCAGTGTTCCCGTCCCCTTCCTAGAGCTAGACCATCTTGGCCTTCTGCTTCCAAAAAATCTCCTCCCTAAGATCCCATTCCTCCAATTCCCTAACAACTTGGGACTCCACTTTGCCCAAATCCTCTGAAAAGCCAAGATCTCGAATTTGAGGAGTGATAACATCAAGGTGAACTTGAACCTCCCTCTTCTTAGCATAAAGATTGCCAAAGCAAAACCTATTCCATTTCTTAAGCTGCCATTTAATAAATTGTAATTTATTAACTAAAGAATACATAGCAGTGCCATAAGAAGGACCACTATCCCTCCACCATTGGGCTGTTAAATCATGGAGGGAAGAGTCACGATGCCACATCAATTGGAATTGAAAATGGAGATTTTTAGGAGTTGCAACAGAAGAAGCTGGAAATTTGATTGGCCAATGATGAGAGCTCCTCCAATCAAGAATTTTAGAAGTAGTACTCAAGCGACCTCCAACCCAAAAACATGAGACCAAAAATCTATGCAAATGTTTAGAGCTAGCATCTTGTCCTCCCCTTCTATTATTTGAAGTAAAGATCCCATTAACCGACTTAATATCAATAAGATTGACGAGGTTCATATTCTGATGAAAGATCTTAGAAGAAGGGCCCAATTGGGCCAACCCCTCCCTCTTCTCCTCCAAACTTAACACCGAATTAAAATCACCAAGTAAAACCCAAGGAAGAAAAGGAGAACAAGCACAAACATACCTTATAAGAGACCAAATAATTTTTTTTCCAAGAAAATAAATTGGAGCATACACATTAGTAACCAAAATAATCTCACTAGACTCAAGACTAGAGGCAACCATAGAGAGAGAAGAGTGACTAGAGATCCACCAGAGGGGAAAATATTTCTTGGATCCCAAAAGAGAGAAATACCACTAGAACAACCCAATGAACCAATGCACTGAGACTAACCATCACGCCAATTCTAGAAGCACACCGAAGCATGGAGTCAACTGAAAGATTAGTCTCTTGAATACCAAAGATCGTCAAAGAATGAATTGCAACCAGTTCATGAATAGCCTTTTGTTGAGGAAAGCTATTCAATCCCCTAACATTCCATGAGAGAATAATCACTGAAGAGAGTGGGAGAAGTGTGCCTCAATGGGCTTGACAGACCCAGATTCCACCAATAGTTCCCTAGTTAATTTAATCTTCTCCTAATTTTTTTTTTCGGCTGCCTTTCAAAGGAGTATCAAAAGAAACTTTCTTGAGTGGTATTTGATGCAAGCCCAAAGTTGGAGAAGACCCTTTACCTTTATCAGATGTCTACACCTCTTTAGCCAAATTTGCCAAAATAATATCATCCCCTAATTCTTTAGGGTCACTTGGAGCTCCAATCGCTGGGCCAATATGGGACATTTCTTGTTGCTGCACAACAACCTAAGGCACACCAGTAGTCTCCTGCTACAAATTATCTACAACCATAGGAGTTTCCCCTGAAGAAACATCCATTGGAATCCCTTCCTCTAGGGATATAGTATCCAACATTTCAAACCGATTAGAGCCCTCATCAGATTGCCGATCCCTATAGAACTGCTTTTGTCCCCTCCCCTTAGCCTAATGTTTAATAGGAGTGAAACCATCCTTATCAGGGCCATCTTATTTCATAGGGGCCTTTCCTTTACCTCCTTTATCAACCTTTAGAACTGATGAATAAGGAGAATCACTAAGAACATCCACAAAGCCAACAACCCCCTTATTAACCTGAGGACACTAACACTACAAATGACCATACTCATGACATATCTGACAACAAAAAGGAAGGGATTCATAATCTAATTGTTGAAACTTTGTAGAAGAGCCTAAAAAGATCTCCTGAGAATTCAACAGTGGATTATTTAAATCAATTTCAACATAAATACGGGAAAAAGAAATTACCTTTTTTTCAAGATTTTGCTGCGCAATCACAACCGGCTTACCAAGAAGAGCACCAATCTACCACAAAATATCTTCCCACCAAAACTCTAATGGAATTCACGACAGACGTACCCAAACAAAAACCCTCGAGGATAATTCCTCTGCCAAATTGAAACCCGCATCCTAGGGTTTAATAAACAAGCCCACATGATTGTAGAAATATGGACCTCCCTCAGAAACACGATTCCAATTAGATATGCGAATAAAAATGACCACAAAATAGCTGTTCGCAGCTAACGTAATCTCTATATATCCCTCAATCTACCATGAATGACGTATCCAAGCTTCCAATGTCGACGTAGAAATGTAGATCCCAAGAAACTTACAAATTAATGCATGTTGACTCCAATAATCTACATCCTCCATAACCAATTTAGGAGGAATGACAAGAACCAGATGATGTTGGCTTCTTGGAAGACACCCATTCATTTTATGCATTTTAGAGCTCACCCCAACATAAAAAGAGTTAGATCGCTTTGCATGCACACCTATAGAAGAACTAGGAGGCGAAACAATGCCAACAACCACCAAAGAATCAAAAACCCTTTGCTCCTCCATGGAAGAGAAATCCACACACCAAAATCTAAAATAATGATCTGGAACAAACACCTCACAAATGCTATTAGTAATATGATGTCCACACGTTTTTTAGAAATGCATCAAGGTTAAATCATTCTCTTGGATAATTAATGCATGTGTGACACTACTTGATTAAGCAATATGTTTAATCTTTCATCAAACCTTGAATAAGGAGAATTATCTCTAATTGATCTTGAACATTTATCAAATCATTCTAATGATGCAAGAATATGTGTCGAGGAAAGGCGAGCGAAACCTGCTCGAAGTCCATCCAAGCATTCGATCTTGCTTCTATGTTTTAATTTTTAAAAATTGTCGAATGGTAATGAAATTAGCTTCCATATGCATATGTGACCCTTGAAATTATTACTTGACTGATAAATTTTCTAAAAACACGTTAGTGAAAAAGATCATAATAGACATTAAGTTTCCACAATCCATGAGATAATAGTCAACTACTTCCTGATTAGATTGTGTAAATTTTTGCATCAATGTTTCTGATCACACTCCATGATCCATCATTAGAATGATAATAGTTAGAAAGAAAGTAGAGATGAAAAAGGAACAAGCAACAGACCAAGGTTGCTAAAAAGAGGGAGGGAGGAGGCACAAAGAACAAGATCATGTTGACATGTTATCCTTTTCCAGCTCCTGAACCAACTCAACAATATTAAGGATGTCTTCATGAGTGAAGAATTTTTTGCCACTATTGAGATGTGTCCCTATTTTGGCTAAATAGTTGGCTATTTTGTTACCTTCTTTGTAACAATGGAAAATTTGGTAGTTTTGAAATGGTTTAGAGATTTTCCATGCCTCTGTAAAAATGTACTTAAAACTTCCAATTTGTAATGTCCTTGTTACTCAATGCATCAATTGTAATTAGGGAATCTCTTTCAATAGACAACTGAGAGGTATTTGATCTTCTAGCTAGCTTAAGGCCAATTAATAAAGCATTAACTTCTAATAAGTTATTGTTCCCTTTGAAATCTTAGTTGCCATTGCTATTATTACCTCTCCTATGTGGGTCCTTAGGATACATCCTACCCCAAAAGGCCTTGGATTTCCTTTTGCAACACCATCAAAGTTTAGCATAATGAAATTGGGTGCAGGGAAAAGGATTCCATTTAATCAAGTTCTATTTGGTGTATTGGAAAGATTGTTCAATAGCCTCCACTTGATTGTAAAATAAATTTGTTTACATTTGGACAGAAGGTGAGAATCCCATGAAGTGAATATTGTAGTGAAGCTTTCATTCCTCAACATGAATGCTCTAACATTTTCTGAGATAAAAGTCTCCATCCCTTTAATTACTTTGTCAACCGATTGGGGTTGTACTCTGAAGATCCTTTTATTTCTCCCCCACCACAAACTCTATATTAAAATTGGAGAAGAGAATTTTCAAATAATTGTAAAAAAGGATTCTTGATGAAGCAAAGGCTAGAAATCTAGGACATCCAATAGAAATTTTGGGAGAGGGGATACCCAACTTAGTTTTTTTCTAAAGCCATTCCTAACATTATTGAGAGAAAGGAAATTGTAGCAGAAGATGGTTAGTAGTTTCCACATGAGAATTGTAGAGTTTTTCAAACTATAGCCAAATTGAGTTGCTTCAATCTAATGAAAGAAAAGTTCTCATGACCTTAACCTCCCCTTCAGGCATGCATAATTTGTGAAGAAATCCCTTTTTTGGGGTTTTCCACATGGAAGCCTTGTGGAAAAACAAAGAGGCAATGAAGAGAAGTTGTAAAGACTCCCCCAGTATGCCGGTGTCAAAGGATTAAACAATGTTTCTCGTGCCTCCCCTAAAAACTTTTGAGTTCACAAGAAGATGTTAGCATTTGGCATTATAACAGACAATAAGAGATTGTTGGCATTTCAATAAGGATATTGAGAAGGTTGTTGATGATTATGGATATAACTGATTAAGGATGCTTATTGTCTTAATATTATTATTTTGTCATTGATGTCAAGAAATTGATTTTCTAATTCAGTATGATGTTGCCATATCTTGAGAAGTATGATTTGATGAGTATAAAGATGTCGGTAAAAGACACAGAAAGAATATGATGGATAAGGGGAGAAATAAGTTATTCAATGGGCAACTATTACTGAGTGAGACAATGATGAGATCATGATGTTTAAATTGTTTTGATATCATACATATGTTATTGATTGAAAGGTTAATACTATACTATGTTACCGAGCAAAGAACCTAGTCGGTAAACCCTAAGGAACCTAGTCAGTAAACTCTAAGGTTATCGCTATCGGTTAATGAAGGCAGAATGTCTATCGAGCGAAGTTTAGTATTTATCGAGTTGCAACCGAGTAATAACAGAATGCATTAAATGAATAAAAGCATTATTTAATGAAGGAAGCTGATGAGCTGACTATGATTAAATGATTGGTATGCCGTGAATGAAGTTTGTTAAAGAATCTATGGCAAAGGAAAATCAGCAGGAAGATCTACAGCTTAGATTGAACCGCAATACCCTAGCACAAGTTCCAAGAAATGTATGCAAGTTCCAACGTGGGGTAAAAAGTTTTCAGATCGAAGGATACATTGAACCTAGTCAAAGTTTGAAGATTTGATGGCTATGATTGATCATGGGAAATGTGATCAAGGAGATTAAGTGGTTGGCGAATTGTTTATAAATAGGGAACTGCTAATAAACAATGCATGCGGGCAAGTGTATGCACAAGGATGCTACATAGTGATTACCGAGCACAGAAGCTTGAAGTCCTATTTTGAATAAACAAAGTATAGAGCCCAGCAGATGGACAAGATTAATTCTATATCTATATTGTATTGAGCAAATAAGAATCTGCTTTAGCATTTTAGATGTGAAGTTGCAGATAGATTTTTATTACTGTTATTTTGTGAAAGTGACAGAAAATCTCTTAACCGAGTGGACTTAACAGTCTTATTTGTAAAACCTTCTAGCAAAGTGACATTCTGATTGAGTGTTTGAAATCCTTTAACAAGGTCACTTCTAACAAGGCGAAGATCCTAACAGATCTGAGGGAAATCCCTTACCTGGGTCACATCTAGCAATGTGTTTGTAATCTTTAACAGGATTCACTTTTAACCAAGCATACTCTAGAAGAGTATATTTCTTAGAGGGTCCGAAATCCCACAGTGGTTTTTTCCTATTTGTGTTTCCATGTTAAATATGGTGTTATGATGTTTATATGCTTTTGAGTTTGCATGTTTACCAGTTTTGGTTATATTACTAAAGTATATGTTACTGAGGTTGAATCTGATGTTTTTATGGAAGATTAAGTTTGTATGGTTCACCCTCCCCTCTCATCTTGTTGGCTATTGGATCTGTACTTATCTTTAAGTATCAGAACTATCAATTGGTTCAGAGCTTTGGACTTCGGAAGGAAAAGTTTAAAGGTACTTGAGGCAAAGATCCAAAGATGTATAAGAGGGATGCACCAAAGCTGAACAAATCAAGTTTCTCTACATGGTAGAAAAGGATGAAGCTGCACCTATCAGGAGTTGGAGAATATTCTGTATATTATCTGGAGAATGATTTCATCACACCAAGCACCTATCCATTGACAATGGAAGAGATAAAAGCAAACCAAGAACATATCTAAGCAATGATTGAAATAACATCTGCATTGACCGATTCAGAGTTTAATGATCTAGAAGGCTGCAATGATGCAAAGGCAATGTGGGACAAGCTCATATCACTGTATGGAGGAGATGAACATGTTCAAAGAGAAAAAGTGGATAGTCTAAGAGGACAACTTGAATCTATGAGGATGAATGAAGGTGAAGACATAACCCAGTACAATACAAGACTAAAGGAGATTGTCAATCAAATCAAAGGAGCAGGTGGAACTATTGAATAAAAGGATATAACAAGTAAGTTGTTAAGAACCCTTCTACTGACTTATGCAATCCGAGTCTCTGCAATCAATGAATTGAGGTTTGTACCTAATATGCCAGTTTCTTTAGATGCTACTATTGGTAAGCTACATGCATTTGAGTTAAGTAACTTTGATAACAGTGGGTCATCGATAAATAAAGTTGAATCTGCATTTAGTTCTTTTCATCTTGATGAATCTAATGATTACAATGAAAGAAAGTATAAGTACTTTGAAGGAGATCATAGTGGAGCAAGTGAAAGATTTCGTAAGAACATGGAGGAAGTACACAAACTGTATGAGGAAATCATAAAGCAAGAATATTTTGAAGCACTATTAGCCAGAAGGTTACCGAGAGGCAAAGGTAAGTATAAAGGAAAACTACCTTTGAAATGTTTCAATTGTGATAAGATAGGACATATGGCTTCTAACTGTCCTGACAAAGATTCTACTGAAAAGAGAGATTACCGAGATGATAGACAGAAAGATAATCAGTACAGAGGACACCGAGACTTCAGAAGAAGAGATAGAAAGTCATGCTTAATAGCCGATGAGGAATCCAATGATGATAAATCAGATGAAACTGATACAGATGAAGTAGTTTATGTGGCTATCAAAGATGGATCAGATGAAGAAAGGTATGAAGAAAAAGCCCTAATATCTCACATAAATACTAATGATTCTTGGATCATAGATAGTGGATGCTCACATCACATGACAGGTGATAAACACAAGTTTGTTATGTTAGAAGACTATGATGGAGGCTATGTAAGATTTGGTAATGATGCACCATATTCGGTAAGAGGTAAAGGGTCCATAACACTTCTTGACAATGCAAGATGCAATGATGTTATTTGGGTTGAAGGTTTGAAATACAATTTGTTGAGTGTAGCACAGCTAAACAACACAAGATATCAAATAGAATTTCAGAAAGGAATTGCCAAAGTTCATAACAAGAATGGAAAGTTAGCTGCTATCGAGACACAAACAAAAGGTAATACATTTCATCTTGACTCAACTCGGAATAAATGTTTGTATGCAAAGATAGATGATACCTGGTTATGGCATAAAAGGTTTTGTCATGTAAATTTTGATAATTTGATCAAAACAAGCAAGAAGCACTGAGTAAGAGGTCTACCGAGTCTTGAAAAACCTGAGAATGCTATGTGCCGAGGATGCCAGATGGGTAAAATGACAAGATCAAGCTTTACAAGTAAGTCTTACACCTCTAAGAGAATTTTAGATCTTGTGCACACTGATCTTTGTGGTCCTATGAAAGTTCAAAGTTATTATGGTGACAAATATTTAATATTATTTGTGGATGATTACTCAAGGATGATGTCAGTAATGTTTTTAAAAGAAAAATCAGAAGCTTTTCAAATGTTTAAATGGACAAGGCAAGAGTTGAAAATGAAAGAGGAAGACAACTGAAATGTCTTAGATCAGATAGAGGAGGAGAGTTCACATCTAATGAGTTCAACTTATTCTACAATGATCATGGTATAAAAAGACAAGTCTCTGCACTGGGAAATCCACAACAAAATGGAATTGTTGAGAGAAGAAACAGATCTATTGTGGATTTTGCCAAAACCTTGATGATTGAAAAGAAAGTACCACAAACATTTTGGAGAGAAGCAATAAGCACAACAGTTTACACCCTGAACCGAATACAACTGAAGAAAGGTACTTTGAAGACACCATATGAAATCTGGTATGACAAGAAACCTAATGTAAGTTATTTTAAAATCTTTGGAAGTAGATTCTATGTACACAAGGATGATAGAAATGGCAAGTTTGATCATAAAAGTGAAGAAGGAACATTTCTTGGTTATTCTTCTAGAAGTAAAGCATTTAAATGTCTGATCAAATCATCTAACAAAATAGTAGAAAGTGCAAATGTGAAAATTGATGAATTTGCAGAAAGAAATGATGAAGTAAATTCCAAGGAACCAAAAGATTATGATGAATTTGTCTATGTTCAACCGACAAGTCTTACCGAGAGAACTGTTGAAGGAAATGAAGAGAATATCCAGTTACTGAGTGATGAAGAAGATCATACAGAGCCTACCGAGCCTGTATTAGCCAAGTATGTCAGAAGACATCATGCACCAAGTCATATTATAGGAGATAAGGATGATCCAGTGATGACAAGGAACAAACTAAGACAACACATGTCTGATATTTGAATTTGAATTGAGAATAGTGAAAGAGGCATTTAACAGTGAAGATTAGATAAATGCTATGACATAAGAGATTGATCAAATCAAGAAGAATGACACATGGACACTAATCCCAAGACCAAAGGACAAAATTGTAATCGGTACAAAATAGATTTTCAGAAACAAGCTGAATGAAAAAGGAGAGGTCATTTGAAATAAAGCAAGACTAGTTTGCAAAGGTTATGCCCAAGAAGAAAGAATTGATTATGGTGAGACTTTTGCACCTGTAGCAAGACTTGAAGGAGTAAGAACATTGTTGGCATATGTTGCTTACAAAACTTTCAAGGTATATCAAATGGATGTCAAATCTGCATTTCTGAATGGAGTATTAGACGAAGAAGTTTTTATTGAACAACCTGAAGGATTTGCTGAAGACAATAATAAAGATCAGGTATGTAAATTGAACAAAGCTTTATATGGTATGAAACAAGCACCTAGAGCATGGTATGAAAGATTGCACTCTTATTTGATTAAGATTGGTTTTATAAGGACAAGTGAGAACAACAATATGTACATGAAGAATGATGAAAATGGAATACTGATCTCAGTCATATTTGTTGATGATATTATATTTTGTGGGAATGACTCTCTATGTAAAAACTTTGGAAATGAAATGAGCAAATAATTTGAGATGTCATTAATCGGCGAGATAAAGTATTTTATAGGTTTACAAATACTACAAATGAAAGATGAGATTTTCATTACTCAATCCAAGTACATAAAGGAAATCTTGAAGAAATTTGGAATGGAGGATTCAAAACCAGTAAGTACTCCTATGACTACCAACTGTAAACTATCAAAGAATGATGAATCTGCATCTGTTGATGAGACACTTTACCGATCCATGATTGGAAAGTTGCAATATGTTGTTCACAGTAGGCCAGACATAGCACATGCAGTAGGTATAGTTGCAAGATTCTCTGCAGATCCTAAGGAAACACACATGACAACAATCAAAAGAATTTTTAGATACTTGAAAGGCATTCAAGTCTATGGCTTAGTATATCAGAAAAGAAATGATTTTGATTTAAAAGTTTATACTAATACTGATTGGGCAGGCAACATTGATGATAGAAAAAGCACAAGTGGAGGAGCTTTCTTTTTAGGAGAAAGACTAGTGAGTTGGCTTAGCAAGAAATAAGGATGTGTTTCACAGTCAACAGTAGAAGATGAATACGTTGCTGCAGCACTGAATTGTACTAACATAGCATGGATCAAATAACTGTTGGAAGGTGTAAATGAGAAAGTTACCGAGCGAGTAACTATATTTTGTGACAATACTAGTGCCATTAACATTTCAAAGGATCTTGTTATGCACTCTAAGACAAAGCACATCTCTATCAAATATCATTATCTTAGAGAAGAAGCTCAAGAGAAGAAAGTGGTGTTGGAGTATGTTAGCACAAAGGAAAAAATAGAAGATATCTTCATCAAGCCATTGCCAAGGGACAGTTTTGAGTATCTCAGAAGTAAGTTAGGGATCCTACCCCTATCTTCTACTCACTGATCGAGTTCGGTGAAAGCATCAATTCAATGACTCTACAAAATATCTTTTAGGAGTTGATACTGATTTACACACTTTAGGATGTTTTCTAAAGGTGTATAGGAAACAATTCAGGGAATAGGAATTGAAGACATAATGCTCTGACCGAGACTAAGTTGACACATAATAGCAGGAAATCACTTCATACAGGAAGAAATTATGTTTTAGTTCTTTACTTTTTGGCATTGTTGTCAAAGGGGGAGAAGACTGGAGAAGACTGGAGAAAAGAAGAAAAGAAAGACTGAAGAAGAGGAGAAGACTAATGTATGGGGGAGAATTTTGATGATAGAAGGAGAGCATTTTAGTTTCTCACAACAATCTGAATCAATTAGGTCAAATCAATTGGTTTTGCCATCAATACCAAAGGGGGAGATTGTTGGCATTTGGCATTATAACAGACAATAAGAGATTGTTGGCATTTCAATAAGGATATTGAGAAGGTTGTTGATGATTATGGATATAACTGATTAAGGATGCTTACTGTCTTAATATTATTATTTTATCATTGATGTCAAGAAATTGATTTTCTAATTCAGAATGATGTTGCCATATCTTGAGAAGTATGATTTGATGAGTATAAAGATGTCGGTAAAAGACATAGAAAGAATATGATGGATAAGGGGAGAAATAAGTTATTCAATGGGCAACTATTACTGAGTGAGACAATGATGAGATCATGATGTTTAAATTGTTTTGATATCATACATATGTTATTGATTGAAAGGTTAATACTATACTATGTTACCGAGCAAAGAACCTAGTCAGTAAACCCTAAGGAACCTAGTCGGTAAACCCTAAGGTTATCACTATCGGTTAATGAAGGTAGAGTGTCTATCGAGTGAAGTTTAGTATTTACAGAGTTGCAACCGAATAATAATAGAATGCATTAAATGAATAAAAGCATTATTTAATGAAGGAAGTTGATGAGCTAGCTATGATTAAATGATTGGTATGCTGTGAATGAAGTTTGTTAAAGAATCTATGGCAAAGGAAAATCGACAGGAAGATCTACAACTTAGATTGAACTGCAATACCCTAGCACAAGTTCCAAGAAATGTCTGCAAGTTCCAAGGTGAGGTAAAACATTTTCAGATCGAAGGGTACATTGAACCTGGTCAAAGTTTGAAGATCTGATGGCTATGATTGATCATGGGAAATGTGATCAAGGAGATTAAGTGGTTGGCGAATTGTTTATAAATAGGGAACTGTTGATAAACAATGCATGCGGGCAAGTGTATGCACAGTGATGCTGCATAGTGATTACCGAGCACAAAAGCTTGAAGACCTGTTTTGAATAAACAAAGTATAGAGCCCAGCAGATGGACAAGATTAATTCTATATCTATATTGTATTGAGAAAATAAGAATCTGCTTTAGCATTTTAGATGTGAAGTTGCAGATAGATTTTTATTATTATTATTTTGTGAAAGTGACAGAAAATCTCTTAACCAAGTGGACTTAACAGTCTTATTTGTAAAACCCTCTAGCAAGGTGACATTCTGATTGAGTGTTTGAAATCCTTTAACAAGGTCACTTCTAACAAGGTGAAGATCCTAACAGATCTGAGGGAAATCCTTTAACCGAGTCACATCTAGCAATGTGTTTGTAATCTTTAATAGGATTTTCTTTTAACCGAGCATACTCTAGAAGAGTATATTTCTTGGTGGGTCCAAAATCCCACAGTGGTTTTTCCCTATTTGGGTTTCCACGTTAAATTTGGTGTTATGAGTGTTATGATGTTTATATGCTTTTGAGTTTGCATGTTTACCAGTTTTGGTTATATTACTCAAGTATATGTTACTGAGGTTGAATCTGATGTTTTTATGGAAGATTAAGTTTGTATGATTCACCCCTTCCTCTCATCTTGTTGGCCATTGGATCTGTACTTATCTTTAAGTATCAGAACTATTAGAAGAGCCGCCATGGAAGGCTCTAAGAGACAAAAGCGCACAAACTGGAGCTAGACACGTGGAGGTTGTACACAATTCTAGGCTTAAACCACATAATATTGATCAAGGAATTCTTCCAAGATGACACATGTCTTGGACATGTGCAGGCCCATCAAGATAATAAACACTATCAAGAAATTAGAGCAAGGAAATCCACTTGTCAAACAAGTGAGAATTTAATGGGCTTTCAACTAAAAGAGGAAATAGAGTTGCTCCATT
This sequence comes from Cryptomeria japonica, assembly GCF_030272615.1. Taxonomy (NCBI): domain Eukaryota; kingdom Viridiplantae; phylum Streptophyta; class Pinopsida; order Cupressales; family Cupressaceae; genus Cryptomeria; species Cryptomeria japonica. Next base: position 764,499,275 of record NC_081408.1, read on the forward strand.
GGTTGAGAGAAAAATGAATGAACCTAGATACCCAATAGAACAAAAATAGAATCAGACACCCAAAGAGGTTTGTAGTACAAACTGCATGCAATAGCTGTTTGCTTTGAAATGATTGAATGTCCATGTGTTACTCATGCCTGAGTTAAGGACAAAGAATAAACCAAAAATCCTTCATGCGCGGATGATTACAATAGTTATCATGATTTTGTGAACACGTGGCAAACATGCAAAGGAATATTTAGTTGCAAAAATTATTTCATTTTTGAGGATTGATCTCTTTAAAAATCCTCTAAGAATTTCTATAATAAGGGTTCAACACTTTTGAAAAATAAATTTTTTGTAATCCCTTTTGTTATGAAAAAATAAAAGAATAGCTTAGAGTCATGTAATTTGCATCTACGATTTGACCTTAGCATGTTTGTTCTTAGGTTGGGCATTGGACCATGCCTTTTTTTGCCTTTCACTTGCTTTGCTTATGTTGGCATGCTTTGTCCCATTTTGAGTTAGAAGTAATTGTCGCATACTCATTTCAGCTTCTACAATTCTTATTAAATCTGAAATAATGGCTCATGTAGTGAAATTTACTCTATCATCAATCTTAGATTAGGAATTAGATTATGCCATTAGGAAGAGAATCTTTTAAGAATTGTTAGTTATTGTGATAACCCTAAAGAATTACCCTGCTTTCCATTGAGCCTTCGTATGTACTTCCCACAAAAGGATTTAAAACTTTTTCTCTTTGTTTGAGTCACTTTGTACATTTTGTTCTCCTCCCAATAGTGAAGGGTTGTGGTGTATTGTTCTCATCTCTAGAAATCAAAGTTTTCTTATAATTCTTGTAGACACCTAAAATTAATGTTTAATTAATTTTAGCTTGTCATCATAATTAACCAATTTAATTGTGTTAATTCCCTTCTTATTAAGGTTAATTAAATCAAATTTAATCAATCTTGTCACTATAGTCCAATAATTAATTTATCAAATAAATTAATTATTTCCCTATTCTTTTGAAGTCAACCAAATCATCAAGTCTTCTAAATTCCTCTTAGTTAATTGATTCTAATTAATTAACTTAAGTCACGTGATTCCTACAAATAACTTTTCCTAATCCCCACTTAGCCTAATTATTTCTTCCTTAATCATACTTATCATTATTTTCCAATTTTATATTCCTTCACTCATGTCACATCACCTTCGATCCTTTCAAGGAAATTTAAATTCCTTGAATCTCCCCATGCATCCTCTTCCCAAGGAATTTTTAATTCTTTTATCCATTTAGTCTTCCCACACATCCTTTATTTTGGAATTTTTAATTCATCTCTCCCTTCCCCAAGGAATTTTATATTCCTTTTTATTCTCCCAATCCACCTTGATCCATGTCTTTCATCCAAAATCAATTTCAACCCTTCATACCAAAATAAATCTTGGCCCTCCATTGGCCTCCTCCAATCTATAAATTTGAGTCTCATTTCCTCATAGACTACTACATGGAATCTTCTTCTAATCTTATGCTGCCACTTTCTTCCTCTATCTTCTTCTATCATATCCACATAATGTCCCCATAATATCCAAATAATCCCTCATCCAAGACAAATCCTTTTTCATCCAAATCTGTCCATTCCCGAGCCATCATAATCCAAATCGAATCCTAATCCACCAATCTTGTTATGTATTTTGAGAGCATTCCACATCCATCAAGAAGAGGACATACAAACAAGTGGAGCACAAGGGCGCCTCTACTTCATCAAGCTCAATCAGAGGAACAAAAGAGACTTCTCTCTTGCAAGGTGATATTTGTGTTAGTTTATGCATTTATTTGAACTTTTCATATCTTTGGTATTTACACCAACTTGGTAACCTTGCTTGAGGTTTCCCTTGGTTCATTTGGCATGCCTGGTGGGACCCACGTCCCAGAAATCTAATTGTTTTTGCAAGGTTTTCATCATTTTTAGTTGTAGGTTCTGGATCAGCGCGAGAGTCTGCAAATTAGTGCGTGCGCCTTTGCTTCGGCGCGTACGCATGTGCTTCAATGCCTCTTTTTTGAATTTCAAATTTATTGACCCGCCTTTTTGTAGACTGTCATTCAACGCATCCGAAGCGAGTCCAATGCGTCCACTTTTCTAGGAAATTTTTCCCTTTTAGTAGATTAGAATTCCTTTATGTCTTAATCATTTAAATTAAAAAAAAAAAAAAAAAATCAATTAAAAAAAATCAAAAAAATATTTCTTTCTGAAAGTCTGTCTTATTTACATTTTTGCGAAATTAGTGCGTGTGATTTTGTTCACTGTCTCCTTTTCTCGCCTTGTGTCAAATTTAAAATTTAAAATTTCTCTGCTAATCATTTTTGTTATAGTGTGTACGCTCGCGGTTCGGTGCGGGCACTCCTACATCAACATGTACGATCAGGTATAGCCGTAGTTCAAAATTTTGAATTTAAATTCATTTTTTCTCCCGCTTTCTGATTTTTGTTTAGGTGATGGACTTACTTCAGTGCATGCGTGGGTGGATTAGTGCCTGTGTAGGTGTTGTAGCGCATCCACTTGTGGAACAACGCTTGCGTTGTATCCGTGTACGATCAGGTATAGCAGCAGTTCAAAATTTTGAATTTAAATTAAGTTTTTCTCCCGCTTTCTGATTTTGTTTAGGCGATGGACTTACTTCATCTCGTGCAGGTAGATCAACGCCTGCACAGGTGTCATAGTGCATGCACCTGTAGAACAACTCCTATGTTGTATCCCTTAGGGATTTAGTTGCTGATCAATTTTTGAGTTTTGTAGGTCTGCACCGTTTGTCCAAGACCAAAAAATCAAACTACTAATCTTGTTTCCGTGCAATGTGCATGCCAAAGAATCATTTTTCCACTAGTTTAGTCTCATTTTATGCTTTCTAGAATAGAAGATCTTATTCATGTGGGACTAAAATAAATCATTTTCTTTTGTTTCTTGTGCGCTTGCATAGTTAGTGTCGGGTGGACCCACCGTTGCACTCTAGTATCCTCTCCCCCCGCCTTCATGGATCTTGGGTGTAAGAGAATGAGTGATCAACAACACCATCTTTTTCATTTTTGTAGTTGAGGGGTATTCTTAATTGGGGATTTCATCACCCCACGAGAGTATCTCAAATTGGGATACATCAGGGATATTTACTCTCCCGGCACAATCTTGAGTGGGTTTTTCGAGCCGCTATATAAATAAGCTAGTTGGGTGGCTGGAGTGCTGAGTGTATTCGACATATGTGGGGGCCTTTCTTGCATCGATAAGATCAGTTAGAGCCTTAAGTGGCTTCCTTCGAGAATCCATCGTCAGATTGGTGATCCCTTATAAATTACACAAGACACCAGTTTTAGTAGCCAAAATCCTACATTTGATAGTGCAAGGGATGCAGATCGTACCCCAAAGTTACTCCTCATGTATCAATTTAGGATGAGACATAAATTCCCCATCTAATAGATCCTTGGATCTTTAGGGTAAGAGAATCTGATATGCTCGAGAAGTGAGTGCCATGGAGGGGATCCAATGCTACCAGAATCTCTAGTTGTCCGCCTGAGTGAGGTTTTGCTTATGCGAGAGGCCTATCAAGTGGTGTCTACTTTCCAGCCTAAGTCATGTTGTCTTCAAGTGTCTTCATTTGTGCTATACCTATAAAATCTGTTTGGGCTGATCTAGGACCCCAATCCCTCTCATGCTTATCATAAAGCGTTATCTTGGACAACATGTATTCATTGCTTGATATCTCTTGCCAAGTCAAAAACAAGTCCAACATCCCCACATTTAATCAAAATCCCCCCCTTTTTCAAATTCCACCTTGTCATTATCAAATGCCTATTTCCTTCATCTTCATCCATATCAAATCCCTAATCCCTTTTCATCCATCCAAATTATCACCAATCCCCAACTAATATATCTATCCAATCATCCATCCAATCTTGGGTAACCTTCCCCTTTTTCTTTCTAGCATCAATCAATTCTTCCACAATCATTTTCATTCCATCCTCAAGGACTTAGCACATTAACCTAATTAAATCTCCAAAATCCCAATCAATCAAATTATCCAATCAATCAATCAATCAACCTCATCCTAAGGTCAACACTTTGTGAAATTTTAATTTAGACCTTTATCTTTAATCAATCAATCAATTAGCTTTTGTGCTTGGGAAAGAATCTCCCCCAAGTACCTATTGGCATTGTATTGCCATTGATGTCAACCGGCATGCAGGAAGGAGTATGAAAGAAAACATATAAGGTGTGTTACTAGTAACATGAGATGCAGTCTCTACTATTAAACATGACCAATGGTAAGAAATAAAAAGACAACAGAGAAGTATGTGATCACTGGTATGCCAAGAGGAGTGTAATCTATCAGTAGGCATGATTATCAGGGTGTGCATTGATGAAATATTTTACTCAAGGATAATACTGGTATGAAGGTAGATGTAATACTACCGGTAAATAGACTTAGTGGATGGATCAATGTGTTTTATGACAAGTCAAACTGATCCACCGATAGAACAGAGGAAAGAAGGCATGCAAGATAACCGGTAAGGTGACATGTACAGGCATGGTAAGTGAACCGGTGGCTAAGCATCAGTAGTGCATACTGGTTGGTGATCTTGTCTAAACCAACATAGTGAACTTAACCGAGCTGGATGTCGACAAAGGATGCCACATAGGAGCCAAGTGGTGATCGTATAGTTGTCGGTGTCTTAAATGAGGTAGGTGTCGACAAGATGGAAACAAGTCGACATTGAATGAATATCATGGGTTGAAGATCAGTAGGTTGATGTTTGTGATGTAGTGATCGATGAAGAATGCCCAATTATAGATCAGATTTGGAGTAGAAAATAGTAAGATTAATAAATGTGATTGACAGAGAGCATGGCCGACAAACATTAAGTGCATGGCCGATAAACGAGTTTCAGGTTGCTTAAGATAGTAAACATGTTTTTAGAAGAATAAAATATTGTTGCACTGTCTGATCTGATGTAGGGGAGTGGATCACGAGATGAGATCAAAATCCATCTGATCTGATATGCCTTGAAGTTGATGGAGAAAACCCTAAACACGCCAATGTTTGAATGTGTCTTTTGGCGAGAAATTTCATGAATAAATATACAGATTGAAGATCAATATGATTGATACTGCATGAAAGATTGATGCCAAAAAAGAGAGAGTGATAAAACAAATATCAAAAGTGGTCAAGTGTTAAAGAAAAAACTAACAGAAGGGGTTTAACAGTTAAAGGGGTTTAACATAGGTTTAACTGGTGAGGCATAGGCAACCAGTAAGCTGCAAAAGTGTACAATAGTTGTGTGAAATGACAAAGGAAGAAATTGCAAAACAACAACAAAGAGTGAAGAGAGAAGGGTGCGTACTGAAGGAGATCAAGCAAGACAAAAGAAAGGGACAAGAGAGATCAAACAAAGAAGGTAGAGAACTGAAAAAGAACAAAAGGAGAGGTGAACCGGTACTGAAGAAGTAGAATCGGTAAAGAGAATGATTGCAAGAGTTACAAAATCCATTTGTAACAAGACTAAAACTATTGTATTGATTTGATTCATTGTATTTCACTGAGTTGGAGCTCAGTGCAGGGGTAGGTGCTCATTTGGGTTGGTGCGCATAAACAGTTAGGGGTTGGTGCTCCTTGGGTTGGTGCCCTAAACTTTATAATCATTTTTACTTGTAGGTTGGATTGGAGCAGTAGACTCCAACAACATTTCTCATCAAGTTTTTTGCCACATTGGGTTTTTCTCGTACATTTGGTGTTATGTGATTGTATGCCTTTGAATGTTTGTTTTTGATTACTTCTCTTTGCACACTGATATAGCGTTTTTAGTAGTTAGGTTGTTATCTGGTATTCTAAACTTGGTTTAAAAGGATAATTTTCTTAGGAACCATTGATTCACCCCCCTCTTAGTGGTACATTATGTTCAACAATTGGCATCAGAGCCCTAGGTTCTCAGTTGGTCAAACATTTCTCTAGCTTGGGTAGATCCTGGTTTAGGAACACAATGGCAAGGAATGAGTCCTCCTCCTCTAAAGCTCCCATGTTTGATGGAACCAACTATGCCTTCTAGAGTAGAATAATGGAGACCTATCTTTAATCCCTAGGTTATGATGTTTGGATATCTGTAAAGAATGGGTATTCTGTCCTAGAGACTCCACCAATAGATCCTGATGCCAAGGAGTATGAGAGCAATGCTAAGGCCAAGCATGCTATTCTAAGTGGGCTGCTAGATAACAAATTTGTTAAGGTTATGCACTGCTCATCCGCTAAGGATACTTGGGACAAATTGAAGAGTTATTTGAAGGAGATGTAAAGGTTAAGGAGGCTAAGCTGCAAACATTGAGAGGTCAGCTTGAAGGCTTGAAGATGAAGGAGGAAGAAAAGATTGCAGACTACCTTCACATATATATGAAACTGTGAACACCATCAAAGGAATTGGAGAGGAAATAGCTGATGAAGTTATTGTCAAAAAGGTACTTAGAACGCTTACACCTAAGTATGACACTAAGGTCTCTGCTATAGAGGAAGTGAAGGATTTGAAAACTTTCTCAATGGATGAGTTATTTGGCTCCCTAACTGCCTATGAAATGAGGACAACCAGTGAGACATCTTGAAGGAAAGAAGTTGCTTTCAACTCCATCAAAAAGGGCAAGGAAGAGGTTTCTCATTAAGGATCCAATTAAGACTAGGATGCAGAAGTGGCAAACTTTGTGAGGAATCTGAAGAGAGGATCTGGTAAGTACAAGGGTAAACTACTTCTAAAATGCTTTAATTGTGGAAAGATATGACACTTTGTTGCTAAGTGCCCCTATGGAGAGAATGATGAAGAGGAGTTACAAAGAACCAATAGATCTTCTCGAATGAATAAAGAGAAGAGGGTTTACCGGCAAGGAAGAAGGAGCTACCGAAAGAAGAAAAGCCTATACACCATTGAGGATGATGCCATAGATGAAGAGAGTACATCAAAAGATGACTTCTATGAGGGAGAAAGAGAATTTAATCTCTTTATGGCATTAGATGAACCAGAAAATGAAGAAGAAGAAGATGAGGACATTGAAGGTGAGGTGGACCTAGAAGGTGAACTCATAAGTGCACTTAAAGAGTTAAGTAAAAGAAGAAAAGAACTCAAGAAAGTCAGGAATGCTGCTGCAAAAGAACAAGGTCAGTTGGAGGAATCTCTAAATGAGTCAAAGAAGATGATTTCTGACTTGAAACTCCAACTAGAAGAGGTTAAGAGGATTTGTGAGGTAACATCCTCTGAATTGATGAAAAAGGAGAAGGAGCATCAAGATCTAGAAGAAGAAATTGTAAAGCTCATAAAGGAGATTGAAAAGAGAAAGGAAGAACTGAAGATGAGAATCAAGTATGAAGGCAATATTGAAGCCTTCGACAAGATGTTGAGCAAACAAAATCACTCAAAAGATGTCAGTGGTTTAGGATTTTAAGAAGGACAAAGTTCAAACAACAAAGACATATCCTGTAAGGAGATACTTTTCACTTCTTCAAGTGAAGGTGAAGTGAAGAAAACATTTAGTTTCAGCCAAGACACGGGGAAGAAGACATATGCAGAAGCTTTAGGTGGCCACCCTACAAACTGGCATACTCAACCAATGAATCGGAAGCCTCACTCAACATACCGGTATGCTGATTTTAAAGGGAAGCCCAAGGATGACAATGAAGGATTCATGAAAGCTCATAACATGAGAAGAAGTCATCCTGGAAGGCAAAAGTTTGCAGACCCAATGAAATAAAACCGGTATGTACCAAACTTTTATGGTTATTGTTACTAGTGTAACAAATTTGGTCATAAGATAGAATATTGTAGATTGATGGACAAGCCCACCATGTGTTATGAAAGTAGAAATTCATTTTCTGCACTCTGGGAGAGAAATATCATCTGCTATCAATGCAATGGTTTGGGTCACAAGAGTTATGAGTGTAGGAGAAGTCAATTGGTTTCCTCCAATAAGTTTTCAAAATCATCTTTTAATATAAATATAAAATGTTATCACTGTCATGAGTTTGGGCATATTGCAAAGCATTGCAAGAATAGGAAAATCAAGCATAAGAAGATAGCTCCTAATCAGGAACCGATAGCCAAACCAGAACATAAAATGGCTGCAGAAAAGAAGAAGGAAACTCAACCGGTATGGGTTGAGAAGAACAAGGACAAATCAGAATCAAGCTTAATTGTGCAGACAACCTTGCATACAGAAAGAAGGAACTTGTGGGTAGTAGATAGTGGCTGCTCTAACCACATGACCAAAGACAAAAAGAAATTCATCAAATTTGAAGATTGGAATGGTGGCTTAGTGAGGTTTGGAGACAATTCCTCAATCAAGATAAAGGGAAAAGGTACTTTGAACATAGATGGAAAATTGAAAGCTCATAATGTGTATTATGTAGAAGGCCTGAAGCACAATTTGCTAATTGTGAGTCAAATGTGTGACAAAGGATAAAAACTCACTTTTGACTCTATTGATTGCTAGATAAGGAAGGATATCACTAGTTAGATCATAACAGAAGGAAAGAGGATGGATGTGTATGTATACAATCTGAAAGAATGTTTTGAATCCCAATGGATGTTGGGACAAGTGGATGAGAGCTGGTTGTGGCACAAAAGACTAGGTCACATAAATTTTGATAACCTAGTCAAAATAAGAAAGAAGGGTTTTGCGAGACACATACTAGAGATCATCAAACCAGTAATCACATTTTGTGATGAATGTGTAAAAGGAAAATAAACTAAGGTGACATTTCAGGCTAAAGAATATAATACTTCAAGGCCACTTGAACTTGTGCACACTGATCTATGTGGTCCAACTAGGACAAGAGATCTTGCCGGTGAGAGATACTTCATGCTCTTCATTGCTGATTACTCAAGAATGACATGGGTCACTTTCCTCCATGACAAATCACATGCATATGAGAGATTCAAGATCTTTTGGAAGATGGTAGAGAAGGAACGTGGTTACAATCTAAAATGCCTAAGACCAGACCGGGGTGGGGAGTTTACATCCAATGAGTTTGAGGACTACTATGAGAAACATGGAATCAAAAGGCAATACTCAGCTCCAAGGACATAAAAAAAAAATGGAGTGGTAGAAAGGAAAAACAAGACATTCTAGGAGATGGATAGGACCATTTTGAATGAGACAAACAAACCAGATATCTATTGGAAGGAAGCAGTTCATACTGCTATGTACACTCTAAACCAGGTGCAACTGAGAACAAATAGCAATATGACACCCTATGAATTGTGGTATGACCGAAAACCATCAGTCAAACAGTTCAAGGTCTTTAGAAGTTAATGCTTTATCAAAAGAGACATGGATGGCTTAGGTAGTTTTGATTCCAGGAGTGATGAAGGCATCTTCCTTGGTTACTCAACTCATAGTAAGGCCTACAAATGCTATAATAGGAGTCTGAGAAGAGTCATTAAAAGTGTAAATGTTAGAGTTGATGAAGATCTACACAAAGGAAGACAATCACAAGTGAACTGGTATGGTGATTCTGGTGATGAAGACAATGAAGCTCAGGCTAACAATGAACATGAAGATGAAACAGGTAAGTCCCCTAATTGGTATGTGCAGAAGAATCGCCTGCAAGAGAAGATCATAGGCAATAAGAATGGTGGTGTGCAGACTAGAAGAAGACTAGCTTAGAATAATGAATAGGTAAAATTCTGCCTCATGACAGGATTGGAACCCAAAACCTTCAATGAGGCTAGCAAGGATGAGAGGTGGATGGTTACTGTGGAAGAAGAATTGTAGAAGATTGAGAAGAACATGACTTGGGAATTAGTCCCCATACCATCAGGCAAAAACATCATTGACACCAAATGGGCCTACTGGAACAAGATGAATGAAGAAGGCAAGATTGTTAGGCATAAAGATAGAATTGTGTGCAAGGGTTATTCTCAAGTAGAGGGCATTGATTTTGAAGAAACATTTGCACCAATAGCTAGACTAAAAGCCATCAGGATGTTTTTAGCTTTCTCAACCTATAAAGGATATAAAGTGTATCAAATGGATGTAAAATCTACCTTCCTAAATGGAAACTTGGAAGAAGAAGTGTACATGGATCAACCGGAAGGGTTTCTATTACAAAATGATGAAACCTTTGTGTGTCAATTGAAGAAACCCCTGTATGGTTTAAAGCAGACTCCTAGAGTATGGTATTCAAGTCTAGATAAGTACCTAAAGGAGCAAGGATTCAAAAAGAGGAGTGCTAACAACAACCTATACATCAAAGAAGATGGAAATTATTGTAAAGTGGAAAATTGAACCCTAGTGACTCCCCACCTAGGAGAGAGAAAGGAAGTCACTAGGATGGTTTTCACTTGGGATAACTTTACATTTAAAAGAGGGGTTGAATCCACTAGATCCAAATCCAAGGGAAACAAGAATGTGAATTCCAAGTGGATTGCAAGGGTTGAAGTGTGATTTAACCTATTTTGTAAATGAGAAAGTTGACTTGTTGACTATGTGGAAAAGAGAGAGAATATGAGTGAAATGAAGAGCTACCAGTTTGAGATCGTGCTGTAACTTCGGATCTGAGCTAATTAGACTGATACGGATCTACCTTGCAAATTTAGAGAAAATTCGTTTGGACCGTGGCAGGAATGTACATGGTCCTCCACAAAATTCATGAAATGAAAAGGGTTCTTCCATCTTTGCAAATGAAGCCCAAACCTGCAATTACAGTTGCACACCTGCAACCTACAGACAGAAAAGAGAGGAAAAGGGGTTGTGGATAGGGATTTGCCTTAGTCAAACTCCAGTTGAGGAATCAACCTTGAAAGAAAGTAATTACAAATGCTTGAATGTAAACAATGGAAATTTATACCTTGTAGATTTGCAACTTGTTGATGATGATTGCTTTGCTTCTTGAAT